>NC_086448.1:528082502-528382502 GCF_028390025.1 Pseudophryne corroboree
TATTAAGTACTTACAAGTGCCACCAGGAAGACAGCAGGCTGCAGAGGACGCTAAACAGCCATTAATAATACTCATGCAGCAAAAAAAAAAATATTTTTATTTATTTTTTGGTGGAGGGGGGTTTCTGGGCGCTCGGAAATCCCCCTGGGTGCGCCACTGGGGGTAGATGGGCACACATTCTTCGGCAGTTCAAACAGTAACACACCAGCACATGGTGTAGAAACTATATTTTCAGCAAGAGTATAGAATAAAACTAACAAATCCTAGCCTCTCTGGCTCTCACTATACATAAAATTGATACTGCTCCTCCAACACTGCTGCCACTACTACGCCTCTTACCTTGTCTAATATTACATCATGTCTGTGACACTGACAGGAACGGAGAGAGAGGGTGAGGCAACAAAGAGAGACAGGGAGGGCATCAGGGGGAGACAGAGAAAGGGAGAGAGAGTAAGAAAAAAAGAGGGATCAAGAAAAAGAGACATGGAGAGGGTGTCAGAGAGAGGGGATTGATAGAGAGGAGAGGAAGACAGAGATAGTAAGGGGGAAGGAGAGGTGAGCAAGGAAAAGAGAAGGAAGTGAGTGTTTCATAGACAGATAGAGATGGTGTCCGGGAGAAAGTGAGGGGAGCGAGAGAAGAGAGAGAAAGGGGATAGAGAGAGAGGGTGTCTGAGAGAGATAGGGAGAGACAGAGGTGAGCGAGGGGGAGAGGGGTAAGAAATAAAGAAAGTGTGTTAGAGCGAGGAAGACAGAAAGAGAAAGCAGCAGAGTGAGTGTCAAAAAGAGGAGAGAGGAGCCAGGTTGGGAGAGAGAGTATAAAGTAGCATGGCGAGAGAAAGAAAAGGAAGTAAGAAAGAGGGTGTCAGAGAGAGAGTGTGTCAATGAGAGAGAGTGTCAAGGATAGAGAGAGAAGTGGGTAGGGCATAGGCAATGCTTTCTGCAGTTTGCGGTCCTCCAACATGAGGTGGCCCCTGAGCAACAGCCCTGCCTTTAATCCAGCCCTAAGTAGGACCTACTGCCCAACTCACAAAAATAGCAATTCAATACAACACTCACTTCAAGCAGTAATGGTGTCTCTCTTGCTGCCCAGGCAAGGAAACACTTCCTGTCCAGGCTGACAGCCTCCTAACACACCCATGCATGTGTAAGAACTGATTACCATAAAGACCAGGACTGGGCCTAATTGATGGAGCCCACCCTCCCTATCCATAACCCCAGGAACCATTATTCGGATTTTACAGAAGGGTTTTAATCACATACTGTAGGTCAGAAACCTAGGACAAATATATCTGCCATCAAACACCATTTCAGTGCTTGTATCACTATATATATATATATATATATATATATATATACACATACACACATATATATATATATATATATATAGATAGATAGACTGACTTTGAAGCTTTTACCCACACAGAGTTCTTGGTCTCTCTTCTCCTTTACATATACAACATATCTCCTCTCTGGCTTTGATCTGTCTTACCACTCTAATTGCACCTTACGTTACTGAGGCGAAGCAGGGAGCAATATCCACAAGATGTGTAAACATCTCTGGTGCTGGATTGGAGGAGTGAAAATTCTCCCCTCCAACTATCCCTGCCAGAGCCACAGTGTATCAGTCTAGTGCGAAATGCCCCATTTTGAAGAACGGTGCCGGTTGCCAACCCTGCTCCACCACCCCCAAACATAAATCATGCTACAGCTTTGAATGATATCACAAGACCCATTCTGCTCATGCGCACAATAGGTCTTGCACTTGCAAAGACCCCTAAACATCGGATTTGTATGTAAACCATCAGGTTTAGGTGGTAATCTAAATTAGGCCCTATGTTCCAACACACCAAAAGTAGTACTGAAACATGGTGTGCTATATTGGACACAGTACTATAAATGGGGCAGAAGAGAACTTTCTAGGTGCCCTCATTCAGGGAATTGTCTCATGCCAGCTGTCATGAGGAATGCTGGTGTTGCAGCAGGTGCTATAAATAGTTTGCTTATAGTGCAAGTGACCCTCTACCTGCTTACCTCAACTGCTGGGGAAAATGGCTTGAGGTAGCGGGAGTAGATGCAGTGAAGCTAATAGAGAGAGCTCTGACCTTTCACCAATAGCAGGCAAACAGAAAGAGATGGAGGAACAGCCAGAGCCTGTCAGTGGTGAGCAGTGAAGCGTTAGTGGCCAGATATGCCAATTAGAGCAAGGCATAGTCAACTCTAGAGTTCCTTAAATCACACTATACTGATAAACACATAGAAAGGAATCAAAGGACTAGGAACTCATCAATCTCAGACATTACTCTGAAGGACCAGTCACTTAAAGTCCATCAGCAAATAGTGACAGGAGGAATCATTTTATACAAAGCTATTGTACATCGATAGCACAGTGAACTATAGCTTCAGTTGTCAGCTATGGACCTTTGCTAATTATTCCTCTGTGTGAGAAAGAGGATTTATGCATAAACTGCCAGCAAAGGAAACAGTTAATTTAACAGGATACATACTGTACTTAAACAAAGGTAGCAGCTATATTGCAGAGGATGATGTTCTTTGTAAGAGGACAAACAATTAAAAGGAGCTTATATTCAGCACAAATCTGCCAACTGTAAATAACTTCAGAGGCAGTCATTATACTTGGATATAGCAGTAAATCCAGTACAGCTTCATACATACCTCCCAACTTTTTAATAGTCCAAAGAGGGTCCGCGCGTGCTGAAAAGGGGGCGTGAACTATACAAAAAGGGGCATGGACTCGCAGCAGAGCCGCAATCATGAGTCACGCCCCCTTTTACCGTCACTGAGGGGGCATGTCCAGCGCTCTGTGAGCTGCTGACATGCCCCCTTTCCCTCTGTCACCTGTGGTTAAGCAAAGCAGCAGTGACAGGAGCCTCCCAACTGCCCCCCACCCACGGCGGGATACTGCGGCCCGCTGGGTGGGACAGTCCCAAAAAAACTGGACTGTCCCGCGAATATCGGGACAGTTGGGAGGTATGATCATATATATGCACAGCTATGCATATAATGAAACTGTAAGGGTTGTGTCTTTACAGCAAAAAAGCACAGCAGCGATCAGGTCTGAATTAGGCCCTATGTAGAGGGGAAAAAATAAAAAAAATTGTCTGTTAGTTCCAGCATCACAAAAATCTTCTGGATGAATTTGGATTGTGCTCTCACTATTGTATAGCTTATGTATGATCTCAATGTGACATCAGAGAGAGGACTAATAAAGGGGGGAAAAAACAGACACTTGGGGCCTAATTCAGACCTGATCGTAGCAGCAAATTTGTTAGCAGTTGGGAAAAACCATGGCCCTCATTCCGAGTTGATCGGTCGGTATTTTTCATCGCATCGCAATGAAAATCCGCTTAGTACGCATGCGCAATATTCGCACTGCGACTGCGCCAAGTAATTTAACAATGAAGATAGTATTTTTACTCACGGCTTTTTCATCGCTCCGGCGATCGTAATGTGATTGACAGGAAATGGGTGTTACTGGGCGGAAACACGGCGTTTTATGGGCGTGTGGATGAAAACGCTACCGTTTCCGGAAAAAACGCAGGAGTGGCTGGAGAAACGGGGGAGTGTCTGAGCGAACGCTGGGTGTGTTTGTGACGTCAAACCAGGAACGACAAGCACTGAACTGATCGCACAGGCAGAGTAAGGTTGAAGTTACTCAGAAACTGCAAAGTAGTTTGTAATCGCAATATTGCGAATACATCGGTCGCAATTTTAAGAAGCTAAGATACACTCCCAGTAGGCGTAGGCTTAGCGTGTGTAACTCTGCTAAATTCGCCTTGCGACCGATCAACTCGGAATGAGGGCCCATGTGCACTGAAGGGGGGGGGGGGGGCAGATATAACATGTGCAGAGAGAGTTAGATTTGGGTGGGGTGTGTTCAAACTGAAATCTAAATTGCAGTGTAAAAATAAAGCAGACAGTATTTACCCTGCACAGAAACAATATAACCCTCCCAAATCTAACTCTCTCTTCACATGTTATATCTTTATATCTGCCGACCCGTGCAATGCACATGGGCCCTCATTCCAAGTTGATCGCTCGCTATCTGCTTTTAGCAGCAATGCAAACGCTAGGCCGCCGCCCTCAGGGAGTGTATCTTAGCTCAGCAGAAGTGCAATCGAAAGGTTAGCAGTTCTGCAACAAAAACATTTCATGCCAGCCACTCCCCCGTTTCTCCTGCCACTCCTGCGTTTTTACTTGGCACGCCTGCGTTTTTTAGCACACTCCCTGAAAACGCTGAGTTGCCGCCCAGAAACACCCACTTCCTGTCAATCAAACAACGAACACTCAAGCGACTGAAAAGCGTCGCTCGAGCTTGTGTAAAACTACAAAGTTTTGTGTGAAAGTACTTAGCGCATGCGCGCTGCGTACCATGCGCAGAATTGCCGTTTTTCCAACTGGTCGCTGCGCTGCGAAATCGGCGGCGAGTGATCAACTCGGAATGAGGGCCTTGGTGTTGCCGATCTACTAACAAATTTGCTGCTAAGATCAAGTCTGAATTAGGCCCTTGACACGTAAAGTGTGCAGCCTCCTCAAGTCCAGAATGACTAATATATATGTATATATATATATATATATATATATACACACACATACAGTATATATATATATATATATATATATATATATATATAATGTATACTAGCTGTTCTACACATTTTCGCACGGGTGTTCCTGGGGCAGTCCCCAAAAAACTGGACTGTCCCGCCAATATCGGGACAGTTGGAAGGTATGTTCATATATATATGCACAGCTATACATATAATGAAACTGTAAGGGTTGTGTCTGTACATAGAATTTTTGTTTTTCTTTATAAATATACTTTTAGGGACTATTTATGAATTATGGGCCTAACATAGTAACATAGTATCTGAGGTTGAAAAAAGACAATTGTCCATCAAGTTCAACCTATTTGTGGTCTCCTATGCACGATGATTTGTCTAAAATTATGACTGATGCTGATTTCAGCCGTTGCATTTTATCCCTTTTTATAGTAACTATAATGCGTGACTATGCACCATAACCCTGGATATCCTTATCCATGAGGAATTTATCTAACCCATTCTTAAAGGTGTTGACAGAGTCTGCCATTACAACTCCCTCAGGCAGGGAATTCCAAACATGTATTGTCCTTACCGTAAAAAAGCCTTTACGCTGTATTGTGCGGAATCTCCTCTCCTCTAACCTGAGCGAGTGTCCACGAATCCTATGTGTTGATCTAACCAAAAACAGGTCCTGCGCAAGCTCTGTGTATTGTCCCCTTATATATTTGTAGATGTTGATCATATCCCCTCTCAGTCTCCTCTTTTCCAATGTAAACATTCCTAGTCTTTCAAGCCTTTCCTCGTATTCCATCCTCTCCATGCCCTTAATTAGTTTGGTCGCCCTCCTCTGAACCTTTTCTAGCTCCAGGATATCCTTTTTGTAGTATTGTGCCCAGAATTGTACACAGTATTCAAGATGTGGCCTCACTAGTGATTTATATAATGGGAGTATAATACTCTCGTCCCTTGCATCAATTCCCCCGTTTTATGCATGCTAGTATCTTATTAGCCTTCTTTGCTGCCATCCTACTTTGGGAACTGCTGTTTAGTTTGTTATCTATGAGAACACCTAAGTCTTTTTCCAGTACAGTATCCCCTAATTTTACTCCATTCAGTATGTAGGTGTTATTTTTGTTCTTGCTACCACAGTGCATTACCTTACACTTGTCTGTGTTGAAGCGCAGTCTCCATTTGGCTGCCCATGCTTCTAATTTAACTAAGTCGTTCTGAAGAGACTCAGCATCCTCCTCTGTATTTATAGCCTTACACAATTTGGTATCATCTGCAAAAATTTACACCATGCTCTCTAGACCTTCTGTTAGGTCGTTAATGAAAATGTTGAACAATAGTGGTCCTAATACCGAGCCTTGTGGCACACCACTTAACACTTCAGTCCAATTTGAAAGAGTTCCATTAACCACAACGCGCTGCTCTCTGTTAACTAGCCAATTCTTGACCCAAGTGCATATAGAGCTTCCTAGCCCTATTTCTTGTAGCTTGTAGATAAGTTGCATGTGTGGTACTGTGTCGAAAGCTTTGGCAAAATCTAAAAAGATTATATTCACCTCTTTACCCTGATCGAGGTTTGCACTTACGGTTTCATAAAAACCAAGTAAGTTGTTTTGACAGGATCTGTCCTTCACGAATCCAAGTTGATTCCTTTTAATTATTTTATTGACTTCAAGGAACTTCTGAATACTATCCCTTAGAATACCTTCCAGTACTTTCCCCACTATAGATGTAAGACGAACTGGTCTATAGTTACTCGGTTCAGCTTTACTTCCCTTTTTGAATATAGGCACTACTTCCGCTATACACCAGTCTTTGGGGACCATACCTGATATTACTGAATCTTTAAAGATCAAAAATAGCGGTCTTGCAAGTTCATCGGGCCCCGGTGACTTATTAATTTTTAAATGTTTTAATTGGTCACAGGCTACCTCCTCACTTAAATAAGTACCTATCAGTGGTATATTCTCATTATTGAGGTTGTGTGTTAGTCCCATAATTGGGTCCTCTCTAGTAAATACTGTTGAAAAAAATTCATTAAGTATGTCCGCTATGTCATTATCATTTTTGATTAAGACTCCAGACTTGTCTTTTACAGGGCCTATACTCTCCTTCTTTAATCTCTTGCTATTAATGTATTTAAAGATTTTTTGAGGGATTCGCTTTGCTTTCCTTTGCTACTAGTTTTTCTGTTTCTACTTTAGCCGCTCTTATTTCTTTTTTGCATATTTTGTTACAGTCCTTATAGTGCTGAAATGATTCCGCATTCCCATCAGATTTGTATTTTTTAAATGCTCGCCTTTTCTTGCCCATAAGTTCCTTTATTTTTTTATTAAGCCACATTGGTTTATTATTTTGAATCCTTTTTTTGCTGCTCGTAGGAATAAATTTGAGAGTATTTTTAGCTAGTAGTGATTTTAATACATCCCATTTCTCTGTAGTATTTTTTCCTAGAAACAATCCTTCCCAATCAATATCCCTTAGAGTTTCCTTCATCATTTCAAAGTTGGCTTTACTAAAGTTTAGAGTCCTAGTTGAGCCAGTATAGGACTCTTTATGAAAACTTATATTGAATGTGACCTTATTGTGGTCGCTGTTTCCTATGGGCTCCCCCCACTTCAATATTTGATACCAATTCCTCATTGTTTGTTAATACCAGGTCTAAGATTGCATTGTCCCTGGTGGGTTCCTCAATTAGTTGAACTAAGTAGTTATCATTAAGTGTGTTTAAAAACTTATTACCCTAGCAGTATCACATGAATCATTTTTCCAGTTTATCTCTGGATTGTTAAAATCTCCCATCACCACTATGTCACCTACTCCTGCTGCTCTTTCAATTTGCCTCAGTAACAATTCCTCGTCAGATACATTAATACCAGGCGGCCTGTAGCATACCCCCAATACTAACTTCTTTATTCCCTTTTCGCCACATGCAATTTCCACCCATAGCGTCTCGAGCGTATCTACAGTCCCATCCTGCAAATCCTCCCGTATATCAGGTTTTAAAAATGGTTTTACATAAAGACACACACCCCCTCCCTTTTTATTTAGTCTGTCTCTCCTAAACAGCGTATAGCCTTCTAGATTGACTGTCCAGTCATGAGATTCATCCCACCAAGTTTCAGTAATGCCTATAATATCATACTGCTTGTTTGCTGCAAGTATTTCTAGTTCGCCCTCTTTACCAGTAAGGCTTCTAGCGTTCACATACAAACAACTAAGATGTATTTCCCTTTGCGTTAGGGACATCTTTCACCTTATGTAACAACGTTGACCTGTAATCGTTATCGGTTAGTGCTTTGGTAAAACCTCTTTTAGTACCCATGTTGATACCTTTACCGGCTGCCCTAACCCTCCCCTCAACTTCTCCCCCATTTCATTTACTACCGCCATCGCCACTATTCTCACTGCACGCCCCGTAGTTTCTAGCCCAACCCTCCCCCCAGGCTCCTAGTTTAAAATCTCCTCCAACCTTCTAACCATCCTTCCCCCCATCACCGCTGCCCCCTCCTCATTTAGGTGCAATCCATCACGACAAAAAAGATGGCGCCTGACTGAGAAGTCTGCCCAGTGTCCAAGGAACACGAACCCCTCTTTTCTGCACCAGTCTCTAAGCCACACATTTACCTCCCTAATCTCCCTCTGCCTCCCTGGACTAGCGCGTGGCACGGGTAATATTTCAGAGAATATTACCTTAGATGTCCTTGCCTTAAGTTTCTTGCCTAATTCCCTGTAGTCTTTCTTAAGGACATCCCACCTTCCGCTGACTCTGTCATTGGTGCCAACATGCACCAAGACCGCCGGGTCTTTCCCAGCCCCTCCCAACAATCTATCTACCCGGTCCACGATGTGCTGCACCCGAGCACTCGGGACACAACAGACTGTATGGCGATCACGGTCCCGGTAGCTGATTGCCCTATCTGCCTTCCTGATGATAGAGTCCCCTACCACCACAATCTGACTAGGTACCTCACTATCTTTTGTCCCAACTCTGCCAGAGGGGCCGCTCCTCTGGATGCTAGAGGAAACAGTCCCCTCCGACACAGTCATTTCCTTACTATCATCCTCCGAATCCTCGTCCAGTCATGCGAATTTATTCAGGTTTGATAGCCCAGAGATGTCGAGCCTCCCCCTCTTCTTCTTCCTTCTAACTGTGACCCAGCTGGCTCCATGATTTTCCTCTTCTACCAGTGACCCTTCCCGCAGCTCCTCCACCGTTCTATCTAGTTCTTGTTCGAGATTGTGACTCTCCCTCAGTCGCGTAACGGTTTGCTCTAGATCCGTTACCTGGGCTTCCAGGGCAACCGTTCGCACACATTTCGTGCAGATGAAATCACACTGGGACGGTTGCTCCAGGTGTGCGTACATCTTGCACGACATGCACTGAGTGAGGTCCCCAATCACAGCCCCACCCATAGTGTTAGTAAGGTCTAACTCCCTGTTACTCTTAACAGAAAATAAATAAATAAATAAATAAATAAATAAATAAATAAGGAAGTACAAAGAAGAACAATCTGGAGAAACACTCACTTATACAATAATTAAGTTAGGCTTATACTTATCTATCTTTGTGCGGTCCTTGATTCTTCGCTTTTATGCAGCCGTAGTCCCCAGTTCCTCCAGTGGCAGCAGCTGTAATGGCAGCAGTCTCCGTCCCCTTCTGTCCTCTTCCTCTGATGACTGCAGCAGCCAACTTCCTCAGTCCCCTTTTGCAGCTTGTGCAGCAGTGTCCCCGAAGATTTCTAGTACACACACAAAAACACAGAAACAAAACAGAGCAGGCACCCTACACACCAAAAACTCTGCGCCTCACACACTCAGAAAACTCCCCCCTTGCTCACACACTAGTTGCAACCCCTCACACACACACAGTAATCTCAGCCCCTTAGTCACACATTACTCTCGATCCCTCTTTTACACACAATTCTCAGCCACTCAGTCACACACTACACTCTGTCCCTCACTCACATAGATTAAACGCCCCTGATATCCTTTTAAAAAAAAAAAATATTTACTTATAACACTGAGCTCGGCAGCAGCAGCACTTGCTGTGCTCCAGTCTCTCTCTATCCCATGGTCCGGCGCCCAATACCTCTGTCCGGCACCCCCTCTGGCTCGATCAGGCACCACTCGATCGGGCACCCTTCTGGCCCGATCCAGCAGCTTCTCACCCACTCACTCACACACGTGCGCACGTGATCGCACGCGTGCCTGACCCCTGCACTCTCACTTCCGGTTCCGGTCACAGCGTCACAGCGTCTCCTCCTCCACAGCGTCCCTCTCCTCCTCCACAGCATCCCAATTCAGATTTGATCGTATTTTGCATGGCTACGATCAGTTATTCAGACATGCGGGTGGATGCCCAGCACAGGGCTAGTCCGCCCCACGTGTCTGGCTCTGCCCCACCATACAAGTACAAAAGTATCGCACCACAGCAATGCTTTTGTACTTGATGAGTAGCTCCCTACCAACGCAGCTCCTGCTCGCTGGCAGGGAGCTACTCGTCGCTGTCCGAGTCGCAGCGGCTGCGTGGGATGTCACGCAGCCGCCGTGGCCCGCCCCCGCACAGTGCGGGCACTCCTGCGTTGCCCGGACCGTGCCCCTAAAATGGCGGCCAAACGCTGCCGGCCCGCCCCTTCCCACCCAGCGACCGCATTTGTCTGTCAATCAGGGAAGCATCCGTAGCAGATAAGATAAAAAGTGACAGGACCATTTTTGTAGTTTATTAAATTCTACACACTAGAGATACAATCCAAATTTTGATCTGATTGTCTGTTTGGGCATTATCGTTCACGCAACGCAAGTCACGCATCGGTAATGACTTCATTTTGTCAACCCTCCCGTAGGGGATGTTTATTAAAATTCTAATTACATAGATTTCCTATTTCCCTCCTGAAGAATGCCTACAGTATGTTACATTTCAGTTTCCTGATATATCAGGAAGTAAGAGAATTAGTGATGAGTCAGGGAGAGATATGGTAAAAAGTGACAGGATAATTTTTGTAGTTTATGAAATTCTACACACTGGAGGTGCAATCCAAATTGTCCGTTTGGGCGTTATCGTTCACACAATGCAAGCCACGCACCATGATGATGTCATTATGTCAACCCCCTTTTCATCCCTTTAGGAGATGTTTATTACGAAGTGTTCCTATTTCCCACCTAAAGAATAACTATGTTACATTTCAGCTTCCTAACATATCAGGGAGTAAGAGAATTAGTGTGCAATATATGTATATCAGTGACATGCGGTGGGGTGAGGCAGGTGAGGCACATTTTTTCCTGTCATACTAACGTTTGTGCCAGAGTTTTTACTGTATAAAGTATCTGAAAAATACTATCCTTTCCGCACATCTCAGATCAAAACTCACCAAATTTCCAGGAGTTTATACTGCTGCACCTGTGTATAATGCCCAGATGCACCCTTTGGCTCATATATTGCATGTAAATCTGGCTCTGGTGCTAGCCAGTGCCTCCTGAGCCATTTAGTTCACCACACGTCCCTCCTGAGGATAGGCAGGGGAGGCACTGCCTCATCTGCCATAGACTTTTTACTCCAGAGTTTTGGTTATAAAAATGATTAGAATAATGCAAAGATATATCCAACAAATTCTTTGTATTTTTCAGATACAGTATACAGTCAAAACTCTGGCACAAACATTAGCATAACAAAAAAGGCTCTGCCTGACCTGCCTCACCAGACACCCCCCCCCCCCCCCTCCCTTCGCACGTCACTGGTTACATATATTGCACACACACCCAAAAAACGCTCAGGGCTGCGGGCATAGATCTCAGGACCAGCTGCTTCTCCCATGGGCAGCTTTACGTGGATTGTTTGAGAGTTAGTAGCCCCAAGCATCTTTTTGTGTTAATTAATTAATTTTGTGTTAATTAATGAAGGAAGAACTGCAAATATTCTTTAAAAATAAATTTTGTGATCAATGTGTACAATATAAAACATACATCAAAATATTAGATGGCACTATGTTTTTGTAAAATTAGTTTCGCTGAACGATAACAGACATCCACGCGAGTGAAGCCACAGGCAAATGCTTGCATATAAATAAATAAAATATAAATACAGGAGTGCTTTACAATAGGCGCTCTACACTAAGGTGAACTTGCTGTGAAACAACATACATACACTTTGATAAGGACCTTGACAGCCATATTCAACTCACTGGTTTGGAAGATTATAGGAGTACAAATGTTATTATTTTTATGTTTATTGTAGTAATACAGCAAACCCATTGCATGTTTAAGTGTTAATATGTTTATAAAATGTATGTATATATATATATATATATGTATACTGTTGAGATTGTGTCTGTACATAGGTTGTTTTTTAATTAGAGATGTACTTCTAGGAACTGTATATGAAATTATATGACTAAAGAATTTTTCTCTGTTCATTCAGGGCATCATACAAGAACTCAAAGAATTTGTGTTGTGTTTTCACTATTGTATAGCTTAGTGACCTATGAAGAAACTGAAGTATGTATTATCTCACTGTAACATCAGGGAGAGGAGCAATAAAGGAAAAACCAGATGCTTGACACTCGGCACGTGCAGTGTGCAGGCTCCTCAAGCCCAAAATGACAATATATATATATATATATATATATATATATATACACGGTCGAGTCACATTATTATGCCCACCTCCTACATCTGACATCAGCAGCATGTAACTGATGAAGTACATCACGAGTCGTGCGCTGCCATGGTGGTTATATAAGGTGTGCGATCAGGAGCGGATCTAGGCACTGGCGAGCAGGGCAGGCGTCCGTCGCCCACCCTCATCCCGCAGCAAGCCCCGTATGCAGTGTGGGCACTGGCTGCAGCTGGAGCCACTGCAGCTGGCTCCATTTTCAGACAGACACTAGACGTCATAATTGTCCTCTAGTGTCTGTGCGGTGCTGCTATGGGAGAAACGTCATAATGTCTCTCCCATAGAGAGGAGCCGGCGGCGACCAGAGGTGGAGAGCAGCGCTGAAGCAGTCGGGAAGCAGGAGCGGGGCTGGTGAGTATTGTTTTTTTATTTTAGTGTTTGTAAGTGGCGCTACAATGGGGCATCTCTACTGTGGTCACATCTAAAGGGGCATAACTACAGGGGTATCTCTACTGGCAGCACATCTAAGGGGGCATAACTACAGGAGCATCTCTTCTGGGGGCACATCTAATAGGGGCACATCTACAGGGGGGCATCTCTACTGGGGGCACAGCTAAGGGGGCATAACTACAGGGGGCATCTCTACGGGGCACATCTAAGGGGGCATAACTACATGGGCATCTTAACTGGGGGCACATCTAAGGGGGCATAACTATAGGGGCATCTCTACTGGGAGCACATCTACTGGGGGCAAATCTACAGGGGGCACAACTATAGGGGAACGCCCCTTCACTATGAAGCCACACCCCTATTTATTACGTGCGCCGAAGGTGCACACTAACCCTGTTTTACCTGTCGGGGGGAGGGGGGGTTCGCCAAAGGAAACTTTTGCCCTGGGCTCCACAAGGCCTTGACAAAGCGGATGTGAAATAGGCGTTTCTGAGCGGCGCTAGCATGCCTGGTCATTCACTGTGCAATGATTCTTTAATGTTGAAATTAAAAAATGTTTATTTAAATATCTGTGCATAAAATAACAAGTAATTTATCACTGTGAGTGATGGAGCACTAATGTATATATGATATACAGTATATGAGAGACGTAATTATGGGCGGTGTGTGATAAGCAAAGTCAGATTGGTGGATCGTCTCCGTGGCAGTATTTAAAAAGCAAGACGTATAAACACTGCCATATAATCTCAATACTTAAGACTATATGTATATTAAACAAGCCAAGGTACTAAGCCCTAGGATTGATGATGTGATATTGGTAATGGTGTGGAGAAGTACATGGTTGCTCCCAAATTCAAACGGACCAAATCTAATTAAAAAAACCGCTCCGTAATTATTATGCTGGGTACATATGTTTTCAGAGTATTATTACTACCCGTGATGGCATATACGAAATCATCTCCGATAGGAGATTATTTATAATTTAGGAGTTGCAAATAATACTGAAATAGCAGGGCAGAAACTAAAAAGGAAACATTTTACACAACAAATAGACACCAGATTGCGTCCTAGGCGCTTAAAAAATAGTTGATTTGTACAATACGTTCCTTTTTGGAGATGGGATGGCCTCAGAATTGGTTCCCGCCTTGTATTGTAATCTCGTCCGGTTGTATTGTACCGTAATTATTCAAACATGTGGAAGAAAAAGATAGCATATAATGTGTAGTATTTCTAATAGTCAAAAACTGACAAACAAATGAAGAATGATCGTGGTAAGAAAGATGCTCCACAGATATCTTGCGTACCCCACTCACAATAAGGTGAATGTGGGTGTATCCATAAAGGTATCTTTTAGTATAATGATGTTAACTGCATCCAGACAACCAGACACTGTGTTGTGGTGGTTTAATAAAACACAGGCGTACCCAAAACTCACACGAAGGAAGTAGAGGGCACTCCTTGAAAGGTATCTTTTACATTCAGTTTTCTTCAAAAAAATAAAGCGTACCCCAACTCACACTGGCACGGAGAGCTGTAATCCTATCAAGGTTTCTTTATTCCGTAATAGTGCTGTCAATAGACTTCAGTGCTTTGGTTTAATGACTCGCAGATATGCAGAGAAGAGGAAATAATGACAAGCAATGTGTGATATTGTTTCAAACCAAAAGAATGCACAGGATAGAAGGTACCAGTGTTACGTGGGACAATCGTGTTTAACGTACCCCACTTACATCAACAAGAGGGTAATAATAAGCCCATAAAGGTATCTTTCATATGAAGACTGTCATAAACCATAAAGTAAAGGCTTAATCTAGGATGGATTGCTGTAAACAGGCGTACCCCAACTCACACTGGATAGATGGCACACGTTCCTATAACAGTATCTTTCACACCATGACACTCAAATGTAGGCGTACCCAGACTCACGTTGCAGTGGAATAGATGAATCCTATCAAGGTATCTTTTGTGGGCTCAAAAAACCTCTCTCCAATCAGTGTGTAATAGTGAACAAATTCACACAAAAGAAATATGTGCAAATTCTCCAGAGGAAATTCCAAATAAAATATCCAAAAAAATCCAAAAAATTGTACTTTATTCCAATCTGACAGAACACCAGGTTTTTCAGATACGCGAAAAATCCAAGTTCAATATA
The DNA here is from genome assembly GCF_028390025.1 of Pseudophryne corroboree. Taxonomy (NCBI): domain Eukaryota; kingdom Metazoa; phylum Chordata; class Amphibia; order Anura; family Myobatrachidae; genus Pseudophryne; species Pseudophryne corroboree. Next base: position 528,097,291 of record NC_086448.1, read on the forward strand.
AAACAATGAATGTCCATAAAATTATATTCAAATATCCGAAAAAAAGGGATAAGATATAAAAAGGGAAAAATACTTAAAAGAGGAAAAAATGAAAATCTTGCTACTCACAGTCCAGATAATGTCGACGCGTTTCGGTCGTGAGACCTTTGTCAAGACATATCTGGACTGTGAGGAGACTGGGTATTTATAAGGCCACTGTCCTATCTGTGAGTAGCAGGAAGTGATGCCATCAATTAGCCAACTTCCTGTTCCTTGATTTCATTAATCATAACATTATAAGCAAAAGTCACAAAACATATAAAAAACATTACAGTTAGTATGATATTATTAAAAGCATATCCATAGAATACATATATTCTGCACAGAAGCATTCATTCCTAGACGATCGCGCTGGCTGCGCTTGGCCTTGTGGGATTCGTAGTTTTCCGCATCTAATTAGAGGTCCATATATGGTGTTTCCGCCGGAACCGGAAGCGGAAATGACGTCACGGACACTCGCGTCAATGCTATTTTCTCAGTGCATCCTGGTCTTGGTAGTTTGATGTCCCGGACTCAATGGATCACTGTGTACCATAACGATATAGTGTTTCCGCCGTAGCCGGAAATGACGTCTCGGCCGCTCATGTCAGCGCAATTGTCCCAATGCATTCTGGTCTCTGTAGTTTAATGTTCCGGACTCAATAGATAACTGTGTATCATAACAGTAAAAAAGAACATTTAGGAGAGGATACAAAGATCGATCGCCGCATTATGGCAATATATATATATATTTTTTTTTTTAAAACCATATAGTAAAACAATATCATATATTAGTGATTAATAGGACATTAATAACATCAGTTGAGAAATAAAGATAACAAAAAATAGTTAAAATAGTGAAAATAGGGCTTAAAAACCGCTCCTTAATGGAATACTTCCCGGTCTTATTTGTAAACATGTGGTATTAACAACCCTCATACAGCCTCTAATTCATGTTATTTTCAAATATATATATTAGGGTGTTCCTGGTTGTATCATATCTAAGATATGTTTATAAGAACCATTTAAGCTCAAAGTCACTGTTGAGCCCTGTTGGAATAAGAGTGTTATATGTGAAGATAGCCTTCATTTCTGCTTTGGCAAGTTGAGACAGTGTGTCCCTGTACCTGATGTTATTTTTGATGTGTTTAATTCCATAAAAGCCCACGATGTTAGAAATTGCACAATTGTGGACCTTTTTAAAATGTAGTGAAAGCGAATGGGTCTCTAGACCTTTTCTAATATTTCTTATATGTTCGCCCATCCTCACTTTTAAGTCTCTCGTGGTTCTTCCGATGTAAAAAAGGGAGCAGGAGCATTTGATAGCATAAACTACGTTTTTAGTATGACAAGTGATAAAATCTATGATTTTCACTTCAGTGTCGTTTATGCAAATGCTTTCGATCTTATTATGTCCCTCACTAATAATATTTTTACAACCTTGACATCCCCCACACCTGTAAAAACCTTTTGAGGTGATCCTTGATAAAGGTTGCACTGAGGGAAAACTGCTAGAGACAAGTTTGGATTTCAAATTTGGTGCTCTACGATATATGTGGATAGGTTTTTCTGGAACAAGGGTGCCTATGACAGGGTCTTTCCGTAAGAGATCCCAATGTTTCCTGAATACCCCTTCGATCATACGGTGTTGAGAGGTGAATCCAGTGATGAATGCCCAGTCGAATTTGGAATCCTTTTTTGGGTCCAAATCGCTGTTGGTTTTTTTCTCAAGAAGGCTCTCTCTGTTAATGTCCTTAATTTTGGCTTTGGCAGTATCGATCTTGTCTCGATCATACCCACATGCCACAAATTTTTCTGTCATGGCATGTGCCTGTATTTCAAAAACTTTATTATCAGTACAGTTACGTTTAAGACGTTTAAATTGACCTGTAGGAATTGAGTTCAACCAGTTGTTGTGGTGACAACTGGTAGCCTCAATGAAAGTGCCAGAATCCGTTGGTTTGGAGTATGTTCTGGTGTGGATTATATTGTCTTCTATGTAGACTGTTATGTCCAGAAAGTTAATACTTATATTGCTATTTTCAAAAGTGAGTTTAATATTTAAATTGTTGGTGTTCAGAAAGGAACAGAATTCAGACAAAGAATCCATCTCTCCCTTCCAGACGAAAAATATGTCGTCTATATATCTGGCATAGGACACCATTTGCATAAACGACACTGAAGTGAAAATCATAGATTTTATCACTTGTCATACTAAAAACGTAGTTTATGCTATCAAATGCTCCTGCTCCCTTTTTTACATCGGAAGAACCACGAGAGACTTAAAAGTGAGGATGGGCGAACATATAAGAAATATTAGAAAAGGTCTAGAGACCCATTCGCTTTCACTACATTTTAAAAAGGTCCACAATTGTGCAATTTCTAACATCGTGGGCTTTTATGGAATTAAACACATCAAAAATAACATCAGGTACAGGGACACACTGTCTCAACTTGCCAAAGCAGAAATGAAGGCTATCTTCACATATAACACTCTTATTCCAACAGGGCTCAACAGTGACTTTGAGCTTAAATGGTTCTTATAAACATATCTTAGATATGATACAACCAGGAACACCCTAATATATATATTTGAAAATAACATGAATTAGAGGCTGTATGAGGGTTGTTAATACCACATGTTTACAAATAAGACCGGGAAGTATTCCATTAAGGAGCGGTTTTTAAGCCCTATTTTCACTATTTTAACTATTTTTTGTTATCTTTATTTCTCAACTGATGTTATTAATGTCCTATTAATCACTAATATATGATATTGTTTTACTATATGGTTTTTAAAAAAAAAAAAATATATATATATTGCCATAATGCGGCGATCGATCTTTGTATCCTCTCCTAAATGTTCTTTTTTACTGTTATGATACACAGTTATCTATTGAGTCCGGAACATTAAACTACAGAGACCAGAATGCATTGGGACAATTGCGCTGACATGAGCGGCCGAGACGTCATTTCCGGCTACGGCGGAAACACTATATCGTTATGGTACACAGTGATCCATTGAGTCCGGGACATCAAACTACCAAGACCAGGAAGCACTGAGAAAATAGCATTGACGCGAGTGTCCGTGACGTCATTTCCGCTTCCGGTTCCGGCGGAAACACCGTATATGGACCTCTAATTAGATGCGGAAAACTACGAATCCCACAAGGCCAAGCGCAGCCAGCGCGATCGTCTAGGAATGAATGCTTCTGTGCAGAATATATGTATTCTATGGATATGCTTTTAATAATATCATACTAACTGTAATGTTTTTTATATGTTTTGTGACTTTTGCTTATAATGTTATGATTAATGAAATCAAGGAACAGGAAGTTGGCTAATTGATGGCATCACTTCCTGCTACTCACAGATAGGACAGTGGCCTTATAAATACCCAGTCTCCTCACAGTCCAGATATGTCTTGACAAAGGTCTCACGACCGAAACGCGTCGACATTATCTGGACTGTGAGTAGCAAGATTTTCATTTTTTCCTCTTTTAAGTATTTTTCCCTTTTTATATCTTATCCCTTTTTTTCGGATATTTGAATATAATTTTATGGACATTCATTGTTTTATATTGAACTTGGATTTTTCGCGTATCTGAAAAACCTGGTGTTCTGTCAGATTGGAATAAAGTACAATTTTTTGGATTTTTTTGGATATTTTATTTGGAATTTCCTCTGGAGAATTTGCACATATTTCTTTTGTGTGAATTTGTTCACTATTACACACTGATTGGAGAGAGGTTTTTTGAGCCCACAAAAGATACCTTGATAGGATTCATCTATTCCACTGCAACGTGAGTCTGGGTACGCCTACATTTGAGTGTCATGGTGTGAAAGATACTGTTATAGGAACGTGTGCCATCTATCCAGTGTGAGTTGGGGTACGCCTGTTTACAGCAATCCATCCTAGATTAAGCCTTTACTTTATGGTTTATGACAGTCTTCATATGAAAGATACCTTTATGGGCTTATTATTACCCTCTTGTTGATGTAAGTGGGGTACGTTAAACACGATTGTCCCACGTAACACTGGTACCTTCTATCCTGTGCATTCTTTTGGTTTGAAACAATATCACACATTGCTTGTCATTATTTCCTCTTCTCTGCATATCTGCGAGTCATTAAACCAAAGCACTGAAGTCTATTGACAGCACTATTACGGAATAAAGAAACCTTGATAGGATTACAGCTCTCCGTGCCAGTGTGAGTTGGGGTACGCTTTATTTTTTTGAAGAAAACTGAATGTAAAAGATACCTTTCAAGGAGTGCCCTCTACTTCCTTCGTGTGAGTTTTGGGTACGCCTGTGTTTTATTAAACCACCACAACACAGTGTCTGGTTGTCTGGATGCAGTTAACATCATTATACTAAAAGATACCTTTATGGATACACCCACATTCACCTTATTGTGAGTGGGGTACGCAAGATATCTGTGGAGCATCTTTCTTACCACGATCATTCTTCATTTGTTTGTCAGTTTTTGACTATTAGAAATACTACACATTATATGCTATCTTTTTCTTCCACATGTTTGAATAATTACGGTACAATACAACCGGACGAGATTACAATACAAGGCGGGAACCAATTCTGAGGCCATCCCATCTCCAAAAAGGAACGTATTGTACAAATCAACTATTTTTTAAGCGCCTAGGACGCAATCTGGTGTCTATTTGTTGTGTAAAATATCTGTGTTTCATAAATGTGGTGGCATTTATTTTGACACCAGAAGTGTACAGGCGGCTTTGCGCCCAGGGGACTTGCTTGACTTTTTCTTGTAAAAAGGAAACATTGTCAGCCTGTCAACTTTGCAGAGTCACAACAAGTTGCAGTATATGAAGTTCATGATGAGAAGTAAATAGCAACATTGTGTCAGATACTTTGCTACATCTCTCATTTATTTTGGAAATACTTATAAACTGTGACCAGTGTATGCTTTTGATTTGATACTGGCTTGGTAACAAACTCCATTTATACGGAATGATAGTGAGCAGTCACTGCTACTAGTAGTACTATAATTATTGTACTTATAATTACATTTATTTTATTGCCCAGAACTACAGTCAGTAGACCACTGGGGTATACAATCATAAATTGTCAGAGGCCAGTTTAACTAATATTGTAACAAATCGGAGTGCAGAATAGTCATGGTATTGTGGTGATGCATAAAGTCGGATTAACTTTTAACCACTACCTATGACATAATCCACAAGAGATTGTACATTATAAGAAATGTCTGCAATCTAGATGAAGTACAGAATTTATACTTTCTCTGACGTCCTAGTGGATGTTGGGAACTCCGTAAGGACCATGGGGAATAGCGGCTCCGCAGGAGTCTGGGCACAACTAAAAGAAAGCTTTTAGACTACCTGGTGTGCACTGGCTCCTCCCACTATGACCCTCCTCCAAGCCTCAGTTAGATTTTTGTGCCCGGCCGAGCTGGATGCACACTAGGGGCTCTCCTGAGCTCTTAGAAAGAAAGTATAATTTAGATTTTTTATTTTACAGTGAGACCTGCTGGCAACAGCCTCACTGCAACGAGGGACTAAGGGGAGAAGAAGCGAACCTACCTGCTTGCAGCTAGCTTGGGCTTCTTAGGCTACTGTACACCATTAGCTCCAGAGGGATCGACCGCATGGAACTGGCCTTGGTGTTCGGTCCCGGAGCCGCGCCGCCGTCCCCCTTACAGAGCCAGAAGCAAGAAGAAGTCCGGAAAATCGGCGGCATGAAGACTTCTGTCTTCACCAAGGTAGCGCACAGCACTGCAGCTGTGCGCCATTGCTCCTCATACACACTTCACACTCCGGTCACTGAGGGTACAGGGCGCTGGGGGGGGGGCGCCCTGAGCAGCAATAAAAACACCTTGGCTGGCAAAACAATCACAATATATAGCCCCAGAGGCTATATATGTGATAATTACCCCTGCCAGAATCCTTAAAAAAGCGGGAGAAAAGTCCGCGAAAAAGGGGCGGAGCTTTCTCTCTCAGCACACTGGCGCCATTTCTCCCTCACAGTTCCGCTGGAAGGAAGCTCCCTGGCTCTCCCCTGCAGTCTACACTACAGAAAAGGGTAAAAAAGAGAGGGGGGGCACTAAATTTAGGCGCAGTCAATACTATAGCAGCTATAGGGGACATAATTCAGTTAGTCCCTGCATTTTATAGCGCTCTGGTGTGTGCTGGCATACTCTCTCTCTGTCTCCCCAAAGGGCTTCTGTGGGGTCCTGTCCTCTATTAGAGCATTCCCGGTGTGTGTGCGGTGTGTCGGTACGGCTGTGTCGACATGTTTGATGAGGAAAATTATGTGGAGGCGGAGCAGATGCCCATAGAAGTGATGTCACCCCCTGCGGGGCAGACACCTGAGTGGATGGTTTTATGGAAGGAATTACGTGCAAGTGTCGACTCCTTACACAAAAAAAAAAAAAAATTGACGACATGCCAAATGCGGGACAGCCGGCTTCTCAGCTCGTGCCTGCCCAGGTGTCTCAAAGGCCATCAGGGGCTCTAAAACGCCCGCTACCTCAGATGGCAGACGCAGATGTCGACACGGATACTGATACCAGTGTCGACGACGATGAGTCAAATCTAATGTCCACTAGGGCCATTCGTTGCATGATTGAGGCAATGAAGGAGGTATTACACATTTCGGATATAAACCCAGGTACCACTAAAAAGGGTATTATGTTTGGGGAGAAAAAACTACCCGTAGTTTTTACCCCATCTGAAGAATTAAATGAAGTGTGTGAAGAAGCGTGGGCTTTCCCCGAGAAAAGATTGGTAATCCCTAAAAAAATTACTAATGGCGTTCCCTTTCCCGCCAGAGGATAGGGCACGTTGGGAAACACCTCCTAGGGTGGATAAAGCGCTCACACGTTTGTCTATAAAGGTGGCACTTCCGTCTCCGGATACGGCCGCCCTAAAGGAGCCTGCGGATAGAAAGCAGGAGGCGATCCTGAAGTCTATATATACACACTCAGGCATTATACTTAGACCAGCTATTGCGTCAGCATGGATGTGCAGTGCTGCCGCTGCATGGTCAGATTCCCTGTCAGAAAATATTGACACCCTAGACAGGGACACTATTCTCCTAACCATAGAGCATATAAAAGACTCAGTCTTATACATGAGAGATGCACAGAGGGAGATCTGCCGGCTGGCATCTAAAATAAGTGCATTATCCATTTCTGCTAGGAGAGGCTTATGGACTCGGCAGTGGACAGGAGATGCAGATTCCAAAAGGCACATGGAAGTTTTGCCTTATAAGGGTGAGGAGTTATTCGGGGATGGTCTCTCAGACCTAGTTTCCACAGCGACAGCTGGGAAATCAGCATTTTTACCCCAGGTTCCCTCACAGCCTAAAAAAGCGCCGTTTTATCAAATACAGTCCTTTCGGACCCAGAGAAACAGGCGAGGAAAAGGCGGGTCCTTTCTGTCCAGAGGCAGAGGTAGGGGAAAAAGGCTGCAACAAACAGCAGGTTCCCAGGAGCAAAAGTCCTCCCCCGCTTCTTCCAAGTCCACCGCATGACGGTGAGGCACCACAGGCGGAGCCAGGTACGGTGGGGGGCCGCCTCAAAAATTTCAGCGATCAGTGGGCTCGCTCACAGGTGGATCCCTGGACCTTGCAAGTAGTATCTCAGGGGTACAAACTGGAATTCGAGGCGTCTCCCCCCCGCCGTTTCCTCAAATCTGCCTTGCCAACGACTCCCTCAGGCAGGGAGGCTGTGCTAGAGGCAATTCACAAGCTGTATTCCCAGCAGGTGATAGTCAAGGTGCCCCTACTTCAACAAGGACGGGGTTACTATTCCACACTGTTTGTGGTACCGAAACCGGACGGTTCGGTGAGACCCATTTTAAATTTGAAATCCTTGAAAACATACATAAAAAAGTTCAAGTTCAAGATGGAATCGCTCAGGGCGGTTATTGCAAGCCTGGAAGAGGGGGATTACATGGTATCCCTGGACATCAAGGATGCTTACCTGCATGTCCCCATTTATCATCCTCACCAGGAGTACCTCAGATTTGCGGTACAAAATTGCCATTACCAATTCCAGGCGCTACCGTTTGGACTGTCCACGGCACCGAGGGTGTTTACCAAGGTAATGGCGGAAATGATGATACTCCTTCGAAAAAAGGGAGTTTTAATTATCCCGTACTTGGACGATCTCCTAATAAAGGCGAGATCCAGGGAGCAGTTGTTGGTAGGAGTAGCACTATCTCAGGAGGTGCTACACCAGCACGGTTGGATTCTGAATATTCCAAAGTCACAGCTGGTTCCGACGACACGTCTACTGTTCCTGGGAATGATTTTGGACACCGTCCAGAAAAAAGTGTTTCTCCCGGAGGAGAAAGCCAAGGAGCTGTCATCTCTAGTCAGAGACAGGCCCGGCGCTACCCGCTCAGCGAAGGGATGCAGTGCAGGGAGGCGCTTGGACGGAGAGGCGCTTTCCCTGCTCTGAATCCCTTCACTGCTGCGCCGTCCTGTCCCCCCTGCTGCTGCTGCTGTGTCTGTCACTGTATGACAGGCACTGGCAGCGGGCACCTGCAGCATGATACGCCTCCTCCCTCCCCTCCCCTCCCCTCCCCTAACCTGTGCTGTGTGACAGCGCCGGCCGAGTACGGGGCAGAAGGGGGCGGAGCTACATGAGACGGAAGGGGCGTGGCTAAACGGATCAGAAGGGGGCGGAGCTACACGGACCAGGCTGCTGTACAGAGGGAGACTGGCTTAGGTAAGTGGAGGGTAAGAGAGAAGTGTGTGTGTGTATATATGGTGGGTGTGTATGTGTGTGTATATATGTGTGAAGTGTGTGTGTGTGTGTGTGTGTGTGTGTGTGAGGTATGTCTGTGTGTGCGCTTTATGGACGCTACTACTGGGGGGGCATTACATGTAAGAACGCTACTACTACTGGGGGGGGCATTACGTATAAGGACGCCACTACTGGGGGGGGCTTTACGTATAAGGACACTACTACTGGGGGGGGGCATTACGTATAAGGACACTACTACTGGGGGGGCATTACATATAAGGACGCTACTACTACTGGGGGGGCATTGCGTATAAGGACGCTACTACTACTGGGGGTGCATTACGTATAAGGACATTACTACTACTGGGGGGGGCATTACGTATAAGGACGCCACTACTACTGCGGGGGCATTGCGTATAAGGACGCTACTACTACTGGGGGTGCATTACGTATAAGGAAACTACTACTACTGGGGGGGGGGCACGCTACTACTACTGGGGGTGCATAACGTATAAGGACGCTACTACTACTGGGAGGGGGGCATTACGTATAAGGACGCTATTACTACAGGGGTGCACTACGTATAAGGACGCTACTACTACTGGGGGGGCATTACGTATAAGGGCGCTGTTACTACAGGGGGGGGCATTACGTGTAGCAACGCTACTACTGGGGTGCACTACGTATAAGGACGCTACTACTACTGGGGGGGGCATTACGTATAAGGACGATACTACTTCTAGGGGGGAATTACGTATAAGGACGCTTCTACTACTAGGGGTGCACTACGTATAAGAACGCTACTACTACTGGGGGGTATTACGTATAAGGACGCGTCTACTACTGGGGGTGCACTACGTATAAGGACGCTACTGGGGGGGCATTATGTATAAGGACACTACTACTACTGGGGGGCATTATGTGTAAGGACGCTACTGCTACTGGGGGGGCATTATGTATAAGGACACTACTATTACTGGGGTGCATTATATATAAGGACGCTACTACTACAAGTGGGGCATTACGTATAAGATTAATAAGATTGTGCTACATTGTGGCGTAATTTTAAATGGGGGTACTATTGTGTGGCCATGCCCCTTACTTGTGAGACCACACCCCTTTTGGCGCGCGCCAAAGGAATATGGGAGGGCGCAAATTTATAGTTTGCAGGGGGGCGCCGAACACCCTAGCACCGGCCCTGGTCAGAGACCACCTGAAACCAAAACAGGTGTCGGTGCATCACTGCACGCGAGTCCTGGGAAAGATGGTGGCTTCTTACAAAGCAATTCCTTTCGGCAGGTTCCATGCCAGAATCTTTCAGTGGGACCTGTTGGACCAATGGTCCGGATCGCATCTTCAGATGCATCGGCTAATAACCCTGTCTCCAAGAACCAGGGTGTCTCTGCTGTGGTGGCTGCAGAGTGCTCATCTCCTAGAGGGCCGCAGATTCGGCATACAGGACTGGGTCCTGGTGACCACGGATGCCAGCCTTCGAGGCTGGGGGGCAGTCACTCAGGGAAAAAACTTCCAAGGACTATGGTCGAGTCAGGAGACTTCCTTGCACATAAATATTCTAGAACTAAGGGCCATTTACAAGGCCCTAAGTCAGGCAAAACCCCTGCTTCAAAACCAGCCGGTACTGATCCAGTCAGACAACATCACGGCGGTCGCCCATGTAAACCGACAGGGCGGCACAAGAAGCAGGACGGCAATGGCAGAAGCCACAAGGATTCTCCGATGGGCGGAAAATCACGTGCTAGCACTGTCAGCAGTGTTCATTCCGGGAGTGGACAACTGGGAAGCAGACTTCCTCAGCAGGCATGACCTCCACCCGGGAGAGTGGGGACTTCATCCAGAAGTCTTCACACTGATTGTAAATCGTTGGGAACGGCCACAGGTGGACATGATGGCGTCCCGCCTAAACAAAAAACTGGAGAGATATTGCGCCAGGTCAAGGGACTCTCAGGCGATAGCGGTGGACGCTCTAGTGACACCGTGGGTGTACCAGTCAGTTTATGTGTTCCCTCCTCTGCCTCTCATACCAAAGGTACTGAGAATAATAAGAAAACGAGGAGTAAGGACAATACTCGTGGTTCCGGATTGGCCAAGAAGAGCTTGGTACCCGGAACTTCAAGAGATGATCTCAGAGGACCCATGGCCTCTGCCGCTCAGACAGGACCTGCTGCAGCAGGGGCCCTGTCTGTTCCAAGACTTACCGCGGCTGCGTTTGACGGCATGGCGGATTGAACGCCGGCCCCTAAAGGAAAAGGGCATTCCGGAGGATGTCATTCCTACGCTGATTAAAGCCAGGAAAGATGTAACGGTTAAACATTATCACCGCATATGGCGGAAATATGTTGCTTGGTGTGAGGCCAATAAGGCCCCAACAGAGGAATTTCAGCTGGGTCGATTTCTGCACTTCCTACAGGCAGGAGTGACTATGGGCCTAAAATTAGGCTCCATTAAGGTACAGATATCGGCTCTGTCGATTTTTTTCCAAAAAGAACTAGCTTCACTACCTGAAGTTCAGACATTTGTAAAAGGAGTGCTGCATATTCAGCCCCCCTTTGTGCCTCCAGTGGCACCCTGGGATCTCAACGTGGTGTTGAATTTCCTAAAATCACATTGGTTTGAGCCACTAAAGACCGTGGATCTAAAATATCTCACGTGGAAAGTGGTCATGTTATTGGCCTTGGCTTCGGCCAGGCGTGTATCAGAATTGGCGGCTTTGTCATTTAAAAGTCCTTATCTGATTTTCCATATGGATAGGGCAGAATTGAGGACTCGTCCCCAGTTTCTCCCTAAGGTGGTATCTGCTTTTCACTTGAACCAACCAATTGTAGTGCCTGCGGCTACTAGCGACTTGGAGGATTCCAAGTTACTGGACGTAGTCAGGGCCTTGAAAATTTATGTTTCCAGGACGGCTGGAGTCAGGAAAACTGACTCGCTATTTATCCTGTATGCACCCAACAAACTGGGTGCTCCTACTTCTAAGCAGACTATTGCTCGCTGGATTTGTAGCACAATTCAGCTGGCGCATTCTGCGGCTGGACTGCCGCATCCTAAATCAGTAAAAGCCCATTCTACAAGGAAGGTGGGCTCATCTTGGGCGGCTGCCCGAGGGGTCTCGGCTTTACAACTTTGCCGAGCTGCTACTTGGTCAGGGGCAAACACGTTTGCAAAATTCTACAAATTTGATACCCTGGCTGAGGAGGACCTTGAGTTCTCTCATTCGGTGCTGCAGAGTCATCCGCACTCTCCCGCCCGTTTGGGAGCTTTGGTATAATCCCCATTGTCCTTTTGGAGTTCCCAGCATCCACTAGGACGTCAGAGAAAATAAGAATTTACTCACCGGTAATTCTATTTCTCGTAGTCCGTAGTGGATGCTGGGCTCCCGTCCCAAGTGCGGATTGTCTGCAATACTTGTACATAGTTGTTGTTCACAAAAGGGTTATTGTTATGAGCCATCTGTTGAGAGGCTCAGTTAAATTTCATACTGTTAACTGGTTATGGTATCACGAGTTATACGGTGTGATTGGTGTGGCTGGTATGAGTCTTACCCGGGATTCAAAATCCTTCCTTATTGTGTCAGCTCTTCCGGGCACAGTATCCTAACTGAGGCTTGGAGGAGGGTCATAGTGGGAGGAGCCAGTGCACACCAGGTAGTCTAAAAGCTTTCTTTTAGTTGTGCCCAGACTCCTGCGGAGCCGCTATTCCCCATGGTCCTTACGGAGTTCCCAGCATCCACTACGGACTACGAGAAATAGAATTACCGGTGAGTAAATTCTTATTTTAGTCGGCAGACCTTGTGGAATAAATGCTCTATTCTGATGTTAGAGAATATACACTTGTCAGACCTGCACAATAGACATGGTCTATGAATATGGATAAGCTGGTATAGCTATAGAAATAAATTATTTGACCATTGTCATTCTGAACACACAGTTTATGTTAGCCGTCTGCAATAGAAAACTTGACTAGAGGTACAATTTTGTCTGCATAATAGTAGTGTGGGCACTGTACAATTAGAATGTCCATTGGATAATTGTTACACCATATTTACACCTCTAAGGTAGATATACTGCTCACCATTCAGTAATATGCCTGCTGCTTCATAAATACATGTACAGTAAGCAACTCTAAAAATAAAAAAACACCATATCAGGAATCACATTAGCAATTTTGGTTTCGGCCCTATGTTGACACATTGTTGACTGAATTATATTAAGATGCTTTAAAAGTAATTATGTGACCATTGACCACAGTCCCATAGATTATTATTAGGGTGGAAACATACAAAAATTATTTGAGATTAACAAATAGCACACAGTGAACCATTTGTAACATTTTGATATATGTATCTTTTATTTACATATGTATTGTCTCATATTTTTCACATAGTGAAGTATTTTAATGGACAACATTAAAAGTTATACTTTAAATATACATCTTTCTTCTTTAGTGTGCCAACAAAGAGACAATCCTATTCTTTACATTGTTAATCTTTATATACCTCCATAAATGGTAGTGGATTTTTATCCACCTTTTTTCTCACTTTGTGATTACTCCATTCTGTTTCTGCAATTATTGAATTTCCATCTTCATGTAAAATGACATTGTGATCATTCTATAAAATGCTTGTATGTGTACATTCACCCTGGTGCTGATTTAACCCCTGATGAAGTGTGACGAAACATGCTGGATTGGAAAGTCAACATCCACATCACAGACTGGCATCATCTATCTATGGAATTACTCCACTAATCAGTGTTACGTTGTGAATCAGTGTTACGTTTTGAATATACTTCATTATATGTATTGATTGATGTGGACGCTACACAGTTTTATGTACTGTAAACCTTTTGATTTTATGGTGAATAAAAAATATGCGCATTCTAGACACCATCTTTTTTTAATTGTTTCTGAGTTGTAGAGTATTGCCATTTTAACAGGCAATTTAGCCACTTTTATTGAATTTATAGCACCCTTTAATTGTGTATGTTGATATATATATATATATATATATATATATATATAACCACACATATTTTGAATACACACCTGTTTGCTTTTCAACAAATCTCTGAGTGGCGCCTCATTTTTTGATCTACATATATATATATATATATATATATATATATACATTTGTTGCACACCCTAAATGCAAAGAATTAGACAAGTATGTATGCATACATAAATATACATAGATATACTAGATCTATTTCCCATGAAACTCTGGCTATATATCAATCACTAATCAGGCAGGTTATCTTGACTAATGAAGTTTTAGTTTACACGTCAATCCAGTAGATGGCGCACCACGATAATTACTATACCCTATGGTTAAGCACGATGCAAGTTAATATATGTAATTGTTGCTAGTCATGTTACTTGCAACCTTTTTGTGTTAGGTTAAGTAGTAATGGATTGGCACGACTGAGTTGAGTGCAGTGTTAATTTTGACAAGGATTTTCAATTTAGTGTAGTCTTAGTCACTTCAAATTGAACTAAATTTAAAGTCACATGTTTTCCTGCTTTGTTTTAGTCAAGATTTAGTCATGGTTCACAGTTTTTATTTTAGTCTAATTTTAGTCAATGTTTTAAACATACAGTAACTTTAGAAGTTTAATGACACTTTAATGTATTTTGCTGGAGAACATTTCTCTAACATTCCCTTAAGAAGTTAGACTACCTTTAACTATGTGTTTAGTAATCTAAACTACTGAGTTTCACTTACCGTAGTTTTCCCATGTGTCATATACAATAAAATGCCTTAAGTTTGTTACAACAAACAAGTGCAATGCACAATCATTTATTCCTGCAAACATCTAGGACACATAAATGTTCTTTCAAAATTTGAAAACCTACTTCCATTTAATTTTGACAAGGATGTTAAATTTAGTTTCTTAGTCGCTTTTTTTTTTTTTTTTTTTTGCTTTGTCTTAGTTAAGATTTAGTCAGTAGATCCCAGTTTTAATTTTAAAAACGAACACTATTAGTTGCAGCGCCTGTTCTAGTGAACAACAGATAGGGATGATTTAACTCACACTATGTGTCAAATTAATTGGGGGACAGTGTGTGGTCCACGTTTGCCTCTATATAGGAGTTGTGTAGTGCTCCTAATTTTTGCAATAAAGGAAAAGGAAATAATAGAGGCGCTCATAGAACTCTATACACTGTGCTCCAAGAAATAATAGCCAAAGGAATCCAGAAATAAATATCCTAAAGGTTATTTTATTCTACCACATATAAAATCATTATAATCATATATGTGACATTTGCCTTTGTAGATTCAGCTCTAGTCGATTGACTATTACTGCTATGTAGAACAGGGCACACTTGTCATACTGTGTAACAATTATATTCAACACTTTGATAAAAATAAGTAACAATGTATATGCAGTAAAACAGCAGCTTAAAAAGCCATATCCATATCCATATAACTATAAAATTGACCAATGTCAATAAAGACCCATGGAGAGTGCCGGGCGTCCCCGGGATTATTAAGTTTGTGATGACTATGAAGCCGCTGGAATACAAATATGATTAACTGTTAATGTTCCATTATGTTTTTTTGTAGTAGCTGAGTATAGTTACCAAGCCCAGGTGGGTACACAGCGTTATGCTGATAGTGAAGGCGCCGTTAATTCCAGTATTTGGAAGGACCGTGATAATATACATGTAGGGTCTCCAAACGATAATGGGGTAAATTTACTAAGATGGGAGTTCTATTTGAGATGGGATGTTGCCCATAGCAACCAATCAGATTCCAGGTATTATCTTCCAGAAGGTGCTAGATAAATGAGAAGTAAAGTCTGATTGGTTGCTAGGGGCAATATCCCATCTTAAATAGAACTCTCATCTTAGTAAATTTACCCCAATGTGTCTTTATACCTGCCGCTTCCAATATATTAACGATGTAAGCAGTGAAAGTGCTGCTGGCAATAGCGTTTCCACACGGTAGTATATCTTTCAGTCACCGCTGCAGCCGTGCTGTGGATGTCTGTAGCACAGGTGTCACAGTGCTGCTAGTGTTGGTGGCTTGTGGACCGCACTTGCTCATGTATTATTGCAGCCGCTGAGTGGAGCAGTGGATGTGGAGTCCCGCAAAAGTCATCAATTTCGGTCACAGACCAAGCTGGAGGGGGATTAGCTTCCCTTCTCCAATGCGGCGCTTCAGACGGCTTTGATGGCGGTGTCTGCATGGTGTGGCCGGTAGCTGGATTATCCACCTGGAGCTTGCTATCGGCACTGTGGGCTAATTGTAGTGTAATCTTAGTCCTGAAATAAACTGTAGTCAATGAATACTTTTAGTCAATATTTTCATTGATTGTTTTATGTAAGTTAGATTTTAGCCATTACTTGGTTAAATCTCTCGAATGCCTCAGTATTACTAACAGATGAGATTAATACAATTGTGGTCCTGTATACTGTATGTGCTTAGTAGATTGTAAAAGGTTGCATATGAACTTACCTTTGAAGACCAAATCTGTGCATTCTTGACATAGCAAATGAAGAGTTCTTGAAAAATAAAGAAAGATTTGGTTTACAAATGGTGTGAGTTATTGCAGATGTAACAGTTTAAATTGTTATATGAGTGCCAGGGGTTAGGAAATTAGATAAAATGTGGCCCTTCCGAAGCAGGCCCTGAATAACAATTAACCTATCAATATAGAAAGTTAAAGGTTGATTACATTTTGAAGGCACTGCCAAGATCCAGATAAAAGAAAGGAATATAACTCAGGAAATATAGTGATAAGGATGGTATGCTTTACAGGGGAACATATGTTCCTGTGGTGTCAACAAAAAGGAAAAAAAAACTCTAGAAGGTGCATTGGTGTAAGTGGGATACACCTCTCTGATAGAGATGTGACTACACAAGTAAAGATTTTATATAGGGTTGCCCAACCCCACATAATAGACTAATGGAGGGGAGAGTTGAAAATAGTTTGTGCAATGCTGACAGAGACACACAGGAATTTGGATCGAAGCCTAGTTCCTTTAAAGATGGTGACTGATGAAAAATCAGGGAGACAATGGAATAGTATATGGCCTAACATAAGAAAGGAGGAGGCTGCAGAGTCACCAACATCCCCTTTTATAACCACTTTCCAAGTATATGTACCCACATAGCCAAAATCTAATGCAGAGAAAGATGAAGGGGCTGATGCATCATGAAACGATGAAAGGTTAGGTAGCCAATTTGAAACTATAGTAGAGTGGTCTGAAAGTGGTTGCGTACAGAGGTGCTGAATTACTCACATTGGAGGTCATACTCAGATGGATGATCTGCACAGGGCTGGTGACATTTTCAATTGTGCAACCAATGGTGGCATCTAAAGATACACAAAGTATGATTGCCGCATCTGTAGACACTGAAAGTGAGTACCTCAGTCCTTGCTTATTTGGACACACGTATGTACACCAGGGAAGGGCACTGCAGTGGCATTAGCATAAAGTTGCATATGCAACTGCAGCAAAAGACTCAAGACCACAAACGCGTACAACTCAGAATCAGGCCCTGTGGATGCCACCCCCCTCAACAGACCCCACCCCCCTTAGAGCTGCTTCCATACATTTTCCAGGCTGTTTTTCCATCTCAATCTGCCACTGGCAGGTGGAGTGTGTATCTAGGTAATAATTTAACATGTGCCTTTGGGGCTACAGGAAAGGGTTTGCCATTATCTCATTGTTGGCTCAGCCAACTAGAGCTGACAGGATACTAATAAAGGGTTTATGATCTCACAGATGACAGGAGATGTCGATATTTTACATTTACAACTGTGTAGGAAAGAGATTCATTTATTAGAAAGACAGTTGAAAAATTAAATAGTAAAGAACGGGTTGCTATATTGTAATACTAAGCATCGGGATAGGAGAAGATACCAGCTTGTCCTACAAAGAAGTATCACACTCCAGTATTGCATGCACTACAAAACAAACATGGGAATTTAGGTTTTGATAAAACCTTAAATATAGTAACTGACTGATTTTATTTGCCATGTACGGATAGTGAAATAGAGAAATATTGGAAATCCTGTGGAAGTTGCATAATGCAGAAAACTTTTCCTACCAAAGTTACCTCAATGGTGACATTTACCAGCAATGGTCATATAGACCTACTGTACTGTAGAATGGTTGGATTATTTGACTTTAGAAGTGGATCCAGGCAAGAAGTGTAATATATTGATAATGAGTGACCATTTTACTAGATATGCACTGACCTACATAAAATCTAATCAAAAGGCTACCACTGTGACTAAAACCTTGTGAGATAAGTTCTTTTTTATTGTGGCATTCCAAATAGCATTCTGATCAGGGGAGCGATTTTGAAAGCAAATAGATCAAAGAATTGTGTTCTTTTTGTGGGATAATTAAATCTAGAAACATACCAACTTCACTTGACATTTTGGGGACATTGGACCTATTAAGCAAGTGATATTGCAAGAGACATATTAATCAGGTAGTGCATGCCTATAGTTGTGCAAGAAATTAAACTGTAGGGTTTTCTACCAGCTCACTGCTGTTTGGAAACGAGACTAAACTCCCTACAGATTTTTGTATGGGACTAATTAAAAACAGTAGACTATTTGTACCACATACAAAGTATGTAGACAATGTATGGGAAGAGTTAAAGGAGGCTTACAATATAGCTAGCCAAACTGCTAAGAAACTTGGTGAAAAAAAACAAAACTTGCTATAACTGGAAAGTTCGGGGTAAGGTTTTAGACCCTGGGAATTTGGTATTGCTTAGGCAGCTTGCACTCCCTGAAAAACATAAAAATAACTACTAAATGGAAGGATAACCCTTATGTGATGGTGGTGGAGAAAATTTGTAACTTACCTGTGTACCGCATTAGACCTGAGTCAGGACAGTATGTTGTGTTAACTTATCATTGGCAACATTTACTCCATATAGGTCGAGATATACCCCTAGATAATATTAGGAAAAATGTTGAATTTCACCCTGCCAAACTAAAAACGGAAGAGAAATTAAAAGAGAAAAGTGAACATCAAAGAGTAGTGGAGGAGTATAAATGGGAAAGGGAATGTAATGGACAAGGGAATTAGATAGTTAGATAAAAACCCAATGATTGCTGACTCACCTATACAATTGATAATGCTTAACCACTAGCTGATACCAGGAGAAAATACATGGTTTGTGAGTCTTCTGAATATTCAGATAGAGCACATGTTCTCAAACTCGGTCTTAAGGACCCCAAACAGTTCATGTTTCCAGGTCACAAGTGAAATAATTAACTGCACCTGTGGATCTTTTCAAATGTGTCAGTGAGTAATGACTACACCTATGCTCCTGCTAGGTGACCTGGAAAATGTGAGCTGTTTTGGGTCCTGAGGACCAAGTTTGAGTGAAAACAATAGGAATAGTCAAGCCGAAACTACTCCCTTTTTAGCATCAATTAAAAAAGGGAGGATGAGAGGATAGTAAATAGGCCTAGAAGAATTTGCCGACAACCTATGATTCTTACATGTGATCATTTTGGGATATCTAGAGCTATGACAATAGAGCATGGGTCTTCAACCTGTAGGCCCCCATTTGCTGTGGAACTACACATCCCAGCATGCCCTGCCACAGTTTTGCTATTAAAGCATGCTAAAACTGAGGCAGGACATGCTGGAATGTGTAATTCCACAGCAGCTGGAAGGCACAAGTTGAAGACCCATGCTATAGAGTCATATATTCTAACATTGTGTTTACTTGGCCATACTTTGGATGCTCCTCCGTGGAATTAAAGATGAGTTCAGGTTAGGGAGTTAGTATATTTAATACAGGCTTGAGTGATAGAAATAATCTATCCACAGATCACCAGGGGGAGAGTGTAACCTCAAAATAGTTAAAGGTTACCATAACAGAGATAAGAGACCTATCTTTTGGATGCTAACTCCTTATTAATTTAATAATAATAAAATGTTTATGAATTGTTTACATACACAGTGTAAAAGTAGCAGTGTTGTAAATAATTACTATTTTATGTATGAAATGCTATAGAGGATTCATGAGGTCTGGCTCTCCCAGTAGATTTGGACTTCGAGAGCCCGCACAATAGAATGACAATAGTATGAATGGGGTGCAGCACTCCTGGCAGTATTAGGTCACAGGCAACGTTTCAGTGCCCCTTTAATATGTAATACATGAAAGTGCCACATATGAAAGGGGCACTGAAACATTGCCTGAACCAATGCTGCTCCTCTAGTGTTTCTTTTATGAGTCACCGGGAGTGCTGTACCACATATGTGTATGTATATGTGTATGTATATGTGTATATATATATATAATTAATATAAGTTAGATTATATATGTATATAATTCATTTATTTACACAAAGACTATGTACAATGTCTTTAAATACACTGGAATTGGCACTGAAACATGGTTTGCTAAGGTTAAACTAAAGGTCCCCATACACAGGTGCGATCAAGTGCAATTTCTCCTACGGGACAAATTGCAGCCGATGCCCCTTGGGCCGCCTAGGAGCTTCCCGGGCGTCAGGATTGCATGCAATATATCGCATGCTCTCCTGTTGCATGTGACAAGTTGTAACTCCTTTATGAAGACATATACTATAGCTAACAAAGGTAAAAGCAACAGTGGCTTTCCTAAAAAGGTCCATACTGGAAAATGCTCCATGCAGCGGACTACGTGATTCGGATCTGGATTTCCTCCACTTCCGTGTGCAACTAGTGATCCTTTTGACCCTTAATATTTGGGAGAATGGGAGACCTCTCTTAAGCGCTGGAGAAGTAACTTTGGTATGCTAATATTGTGTTGCAGTCTGTCGGTTTTGTATAGATTGCTCTAACAATTTTATTATTGATCAAACAGATATCAACATACAGATAGTGGATCTGGGTTTGGCTCATTTCGTGGGTAAATTTAATTGGATAGTCCATGTTATTAATCCTTTCTAAGTGAGATTGAAAGAGTTCCCTGGCTCCTCTCCAAAATAGGAGCACGTCATCAATGTGTAAAGAATTTTGTATAAGTCGGCAGTTCAGGAGTCAAAAATAGCGACCATGAAGGTATTCGCATACGAGGGTGCAATGGAAGGCCCCATCGCACACACCGTACATTTTTCGCTCGTTGCAGATTTTCGCTATACAGCGATCAGGCAAAAATCTGCATTTCTGCGCATGCGCATGGGCCGCAGTGCGCACGCGCAAAGTACTTTTACTCAAAACTATGCAATTTTACACAGATCCTAGCAACGCTTTTCAGTCGCACTGCTGATCGGTGAGTGATTGACAGGAAGTGGGTGTTTCTGGGTGGTAACTTGGCGTTTTCCGGGAGTGTGCTAAAAAACGCAGGCGTGTCAGGTAAAACCGCAGGCGTGCCTGGGGAAACGCAGGACGTGTTTGTGACGTCAAACCAGGAACCAAACAGTCTGCAGTGATCGCAAATCTAGGGGTAGGTCTGGAACTACTCAGAAACTGCAGGGAAATATTTAATAGCAGAACTGCTAACCTTTCGTTTGCACTTCTGCTAAGCTAAGATACACTCCCAGAGGGCTGCGGCGTAGCGTGTGCATTGCTGCTAAAAGCAGCTAGCGAGCGATCAACTCGGAATGAGGGCCATTGCTGCCAGAACTCCCCATTAAGTAAATAGAAATTTCTGGTAAGGGTGACTTCCAGAAGTTTAGTGAAAAATGCAATTTGTGGACCCTCATAATTTTCATTAGACTTTAGTAGAGATTGGTAGCCAAAATATACTGGCCAGCCTCATGTTCAGTGTTTTATGTTTGCACTATTTTATGCTTCTATTCACCGCTGCTCTGCTGCTGAGCAGAACAGCGAGTGAGAGAGGGTCTCCCAACTGCCCCTGGCCACCCCCCCCCTTCCCCCCCCCAACCACACAAACACACTGCGGGACACTGTGACCCATGGGTGGGACAGCAGGACAGTCCAAGAAAAACTGGACTGTTCCGCTCCAATCGGACAGTTGGGAGGTCTGCATAATGTCATATGCTCAGGGGACATGGTTGGCACAGAGCACCATAAAGACCTCTTACAGCACTACCTATAGTAACATAAAAACAATTCTCACACAAGTGTAACTATTTTAAGTTATTAATGATAAAAACAATGATGATTAATTCCTAACTAGACCTAATATGTTTGTACCACTGATATATGCTTTTCGGAGACAATTTTTTTCCTTCTTTTCCACCAGAGTTTCCAGAGTCCATGCCAGATGCTAAATGGGAAGGTAACCTCAGAGCGATAAAGTGGAGTGATGACAGTAGTCATGATGGCTGCCATGGTAACACAATTTCATTACACTTTCATTGTTTTTACTGTAGTATGAAAGTCAAAGATAACAGGACACATGATACATGCAGCTGAACAAGATATAGCAAATCCAGGAGGTGGGGACACTTGCTCTTTTTGAAATACCTGTTTAAAATTTCAACTGTTGATGTCTACAACATTTACCTATTCTTACGATGTTGACAGACATTTACCTTTCATTAATTTATAAAATGTTCTCAGCATGCGTCCTCAAAGTTTACTTAATAAAATTAACAACATCTGTTCTTAAACATACAAGAAACAATGAACAATTGTTATAAAACCTTCCCAGGTAGAAAACTGCATAAAAGATAATAATATCTTACAACAAACTTGGATTATGTTTCTACTTTTGCTAGAGATAACAGAGGTATCAAAACGAGTATGGTTTAAATCTCACAGTACTGTGCTTTATTTATAATGCAACTTAGTTGTTTGTGCTGACTTTTTCCCACCAAAGAGCTCAGTCAAAATGACCACCTGTTCACTAGGTAGAAGTGAACAGTAATGTACCGGTGTTTGCTGACTGTAGTCTTACATGGTGTTTTTTTTTCTTTTCTTTGTTTTTGTTACATTTGTTTAGCAAATTGTATTCATTTGAAAGATGTTGCTAATTTGCATGAGTTCCTCGATATTACAGAGCACATGAAGTTTCATCTAATCCATGCTTTTAAAATTTTGGGCAATATGTAGTGTAAATTTTATATATATATATATATATATATATATATATATATATAAACACGAGGAACCACTGCACTCACCATTCCCAGGGGTTGGGGTGCGGTGGGCTGTGACCACCGAACTCAAATATACCAAACAGAAAACCCAGCACTCTCATAAGCAGCTTTATTCACCTTAATGCTTTAATGTTACATCTAAATAAACAATGGGGTTTTGGTTTATGAATTGTACAATGCATGTAAGCTTGCAGGCCCACTCCACGGGACCCCATTTCACCGCAAGTCCTACTCCTATCACAAACTTTCACATAGATTTTATAGAAACCTGGCAACTGCTGTCTCATAGAGGAAAATGTGCTTTTCTGGTTTAGAGATTACCTGCCACACTTATGGCTTTTAAAAGGTAAGACAGTCACCAACACAAATAACACAACTACACAAGTGTGCTTACCTGGTTTACAGCTCACCTGCCAACAGACTACTGGCTTTCAAAGTGAGACAGTCACCAACACCCTACATAGCAGCTGATCCAGGTTAAAGGTAAATGAGCTTAGGGGTGCATGAGAGAGAGAGAGAGATATGGTCACAAATGGGCCAATTAAAAATTAACCCTGTTGTACAAACAAACACGAGGAACCACTGCACTCACCATTCCCAGGGGTTGGGGTGCGGTGGGCTGTGACCACCGAACTCAAATATACCAAACAGAAAACCCAGCACTCTCCTAAGCAGCTTCATTCACCTTAATGCTTTAATGTTACATCTAAATAAACAATGGGGTTTTGGTTTATGAATTGTACAATGCATGTAAGCTTGCGGCCCACTCCACGGGACCCCATTTCACTGCAAGTCCTACTCTATCACAAACTTTCACATAGATTTTATAGAAACCTGGCAACTGCTGTCTCATAGAGGAAAATGTGCTTTTCTGGTTTAGAGCTTACCTGCCACACTTATGGCTTTTAAAAGGTAAGACAGTCACCAACACAAATAACACAACTACACAAGTGTGCTTACCTGGTTTACAGCTCACCTGTCAACAGACTACTGGCTTTCAAAGTGAGACAGTCACCAACACACCTACATAGCAGCTGATCCAGGTTAAAGGAAAATGAGCTTAGGGGTGCATGAGAGAGAGATATGGTCACATCATCTAAGAGTGGCACTGCAGTGGCAGACAGGATAGCACTTAAAAAAAAATAGTCCCCAAACAGCACATCATTCAAAGAAGTAAAAGAGGTGCAATGAGGTAGCTGTATGACTAAGCTAAGCAACACTAGTGTGCGGCACAAACACTGCACACTTGGAGTGGCACTGCAGTAGCAGACAGGGTGGCACTTAAAAAAAAAATATTCCCCAAACAGCACATCATGCAAAGAAGTAAAAGAGGTGCAATGAGGTAGCTGTATGGCTAAGCTAAGCGACACAAGTGTGCGGCACAAACACCTGGCCCATCTAGGAGTGGTACTGCAGTGGCAGACAGGATAGCACTTAAAAAAAAAATATTCCCCAAACAGCACATCATGCAATGAAGTAAAAGAGGTGCAATGAGGTAGCTGTATGGCTAAGCTAAGCAACAAAAGTATACGGCCCAAACACCTGGCCCATCTAGGGTTGTCACTGCAGTCCCACTGCACTAATGGCGGATACCAGACGCATGTCTAACACCAACATAGCTGTCAAGGCCACAGTTATCCGCTTTACAACAGGATGACTGCTGTCATATTTCATCTTCCTCGCAAAGGACTGTTGGACAGCCAATTGCTTAGTTGAAATAGTACAAGTGGTCGTCCGACTTCCCCTCTGGGATGACGATCAACTCCCAGCGGCAACAACAGCAGCAGCAGCAACCGTAGGAGGAAGTGGTTCTTGATCAGTACGGATGGTGTAATGGTTAGCATTACTGCCTCACAGCACTGAGGTCATGGGTTCAATTCCCACCATGGCCCTAACTGTGTGGAGTTTGTATATTCTCCCCGTACTTGCGTGGGTTTCCTCCGGGTACTCCGGTTTCCTCCCACAATCCAAAAATATACTGGTAGGTTAATTGGCTCTCAACAAAATTAACCCTAGTGTGAATGTGTGTGTGTGTACATGTGATAGGGAATATAGATTGTAAGCTCCACCGGTGCAGGGACTGATGTGAATGGCCAAATATTCTCTGTAAAGCGCTGCGGAATATGTGTGCGCTATATAAATAACTGGTAATAAATAAATAAATAAATAAATAAAATCTTTCCCTATTTTATCCTCTAAATTTTTGTTCTCCATTATTTTTCTGGAGTTATATAACAAAATGCAGCAAAGGAGAGCCTCTACACCACACAGGGCAAACCCTGTAAAAATTATTTGGATTACATATTAATAAACCCTTTATTTAGAGTAAATAATATACAGCACAGGACAGCACCTCTGAACTTATATGGCAGCACCACTGGACTGGACTTATACAGCAGTACCACTGGACTGGATTTATATGGCAGTACCACTGGAATTATATGGCAGTACCACTGGACATATACGGCAATATCACTGGATTGGATTTATACACCAGTACCACTGGACATATACGGCAGTATCACTGGAATTATATAGCAGTACCACTGGATTTATACGGCAGTATCACTGGAAGTATATGGCAGTACCACTGGACTTTTACGGACGTATCATTGGAATTAGACGGCAGTATCACTGGATTTATACAGCAGTATCATTGGACTTATATGGCAGTATCACTGGAATTATACGGCCTTACCACTGGACATATGCTGCAGTATCACTGGACTGGACTTATATGGCAGTACCTCTGGACATATACGGCAGTTTCACTTGATTTATACGGCAGTATCACTGGACTTATACGCCAGTATCACTGGACTGGATTTATATGCCAGTACCACTGGATTTATACGGCAGTAAAACTGGACATATACGGCAGTATCACTGGAATTATATGGCAGTACAACTGGACATATACGGCAGTATCTCTGGACTGGATTTATGTAGCAGTACCACTGGACATATACGGCTGTGACTGGACTGATGCAGCATAAGACACTACACTGGACTGAGCAGCACAAGACAGTACTAGAATCGGCACCCCACTTTCCCTCCCGCACAGACATTGAGGACGGAGACACGTCCTCTCGCTACACTCTCCAATGCCGGAGTGAAAATAGCGGCAATGCGCGGCTCCTTATATGGAGCCCAAACCCTGCAAGAATCCGACAGAGGGATGATGATGTTTTGCCTCGTTCTGGTTTCCGAGTCAGGCGGGAAAACGTGAGCCGGGCTCGGATCCGGGCTCGGGTAGTGAAGCGCGGTAGGGTTTGGTTCTCAGGGAACCGAACCCACTCATCTCTATTTTAAATAACGTTATAGTGTCTAATATGGGTTATCCGGCTCAGTGTGCTAGGCACCACCCTGGGAATAACCCGGGACTAACCCGGGTCGAATCTGCAATGTGAAAGGAACGGAGCCTGCTCAGACCCGGGTTTGCAATCTGAAAGCGGTATTGGAGTACCACAAGGCTTGGTCTTAGGCCCTCTGCTGTTTGTTTATATACTACTGCTCTTGGATTTAGATTTTTTAGATTTCAGCATCACTTGTATGCAGTTGGCAACCAAATTAATCTATCCTCCCAGTATTTTTCGCCATCTGTATTGACATGCAAACTGACAAACGTTTTTCTGCCACTTCATCTTGGATGTCCTCTTTTCACCTTAAATTAGCCCTTTCAAAAACTGAACTGAGAATCTTCCCACTAGTCAACAGATGCTACTTACCTGACATATCTATTTTTGTTGACATTATAATCAACTATATGAACCAAGGGGGTAATTCCAAGTTGATTGCAGCAGGAAATTTTTTAGCAGTTGAGCAAAACCATGTGCACTGCAGGGGGGGGGGGGGGGGGGGGGGGCAGATATAACATGTGCAGAAAGACTTAGATTTGGGTGGGTTATTTTGTTTCTGTGCAGGGTAAATACTGGCTGCTTTATTTTTACACTGCAATTTAGATTGCAGATTGAACTCACCACACCCAAATCTAACTCTCTCTGCACATGTTATATCTGCCTCCCCTGCAGTGCACATGGTTTTGCCCAACTGCTACCAAAATTCCTGCTGCGATCAACTTGGAATTACCCCCCAAGTTCATTGCCTAGGTGTCATACTTTACTCAGAACTGTCTTTTGTTCTGAAGTTTGTTATGGAGTATAACATACATGCATACTGTACCTCCCAACGGGTGGTCTTCAGGTTGCCAGTGGCCGGCCTCCCGACGACCACTATACCGGCACCGGAATCCCGACTGCTGGCATACCGACATCTTTTCTCCCTCTTGGGGGTCCACGACCCCCCTGGAGGGAGAATAGATAGCGTAGCGCACCACCGTGCCTACAGCGTGGCTAGCGCAGCGAGCCCGCAAGGGGTTCATTTGCACTCGCCCAGCTGTCGGTATGCCTGCGGTCGGGATTCCGGCGTTGGTATGCTGGTTGCCGGGACCCCGACCGCCGGCAAACCATACTACACCCCCTCCCAACATGACCCTCTCCTGGAGGGACAGAATGCTCTTTTCTAGGACTTCCCTTTTAATTTATGATTGCCATCACATGTGCTGAAACACTTTTCTTATACATTAACCTGTTCAAAACAGGTGCCGGCAATCATACATTAAGAGAAAAGACCAGAAGCAGAGCATTTTGTCCCTCCTAGAGAGGGTCATGTTGGGAGCTACGTACTTCGAGATCATAATAGTCAGTGGGCAGATTTTTTTGGGGGGGTTTTTAAAAAAATTTTGCCGCCACAAATATATGTTTAATATCTTGATTTTGCTCTACTAGTATATACCGTACTTCTAAAGTTCCATAATATATAGTGGTTTACAAAAGTATTGAACAACCTAAAAAAATCAGCAGATTTGTCTGTATTACAAATGACACTTACTGTACACAAATTGCTCCAGACTGTTATTTTTATTGAGAACAACTAGGATCTTAACTACTTAACTAATTTTTTTTTTTTAAACGCTTAGGTTTTTCTGATTGGATTAGGTAAAGAACATACAGTGGGGATTGAAAGTTTGGGCACCCCAGGCAAAAATTCATTTTAATGTGCAAAAAGAAGCCAAGGAAAGATGAAAAAATCTCCAAAAGGCATCAAATTACAGATTAGACATTCTTTTAACATGTCAAAAAAAGTTTGATTTTATTTCCATCATTTACACTATTAAATTAACAGAAATCAAAAAATGGCGTCTGCAAAAGTTTGGGCACCCTGCAGAGTTAATACCTTGTACTGCCCCCTTTGGACAGCTGAGACCTGTCAGTTCATGGATTGTTCTCAATCATCATCTGGAAAGACCAGATGATGTCAATCTCAAAGGTTTTAAAAGCCCAGACTCATCTGACCTTGCTCCAACAATCAGCACCATGGGTTCCTCTAAGCAGTTGTGTAGAACACTGAAACTGAGAATAGTTGACGCTCACAAAGCAGGAGAAGGCTATAAGAAGATAGCAAAGCGTTATGAGATGCCCATATCCTCTGTTCGGAATGTAATTAAGAAATGTCAGTCATCAAGAACAGTGGACGTTAAAGCAAGATCTGGAAGACCAGGAAAAATATCAGACAGAACAGCTCGCAGGATTGCGAGAAAAGCAAGTCGAAATCCACGTTTGACTGCACGATCCCTCCAGGAAGATCTGGCAGCTACTGGAGTTGTGGTACACTATTCCACTATAAAGAGATACTTGTACAAATATGGTCTTCATGGAAGAATCATCAGAAGAAAACCTCTTCTACGTCCTCACCACAAAAATCAGTGTTTTAAATTTGCAAATGAACATATAGACAAGCCTGATGCATTTTGGAATAAAGTTCTGTGGACCGATGAGGTTAAAATAGAACTTTTTTGCCGGAATGAGCAAAGGTACGTTTGGAGAAGGAAGGGCACAGAATTTAATGAAAAGAACCTCTGCCCAACTGTTAAGCATGGGGGTGGATCAATCATGTCATCAATAAACATTTCACGAGTAGAAGGAAAAATGGATTCAATAAGATTCCAGCAAATTGTGGACGCTAACTTGATGCCATCTGTGAAAAAGCTGAAGTTAAAGAGAGGCTGGCCTCTACAAATGGATAATGATCCTAAACACACCTCAAAATCCACGGTGGATTACATCAAGAGGCGTAAACTGAAGGTTTTGCCATGGCCTTCACAATCTCCTGACCTCAACATAATTGAAAATCTATGGATAGACATTAAAAGAGCAGTGCGTCACAGACAGCCCAGGAATCTCAAAGAACTGGAAGACTTTTGTAAGGAAGAATGGGCGAAGAAACCTCAAACAAGAATTGAAAGACTCTTGGCTGGCTACAAAAAGCGTTTACAAGCTGTGATACTTGCCAAAGGGGGCAGTACAAGGTATTAACTCTGCAGGGTGCCCAAACTTTTGCAGATGCCATTTTTTGTTTTCTGTTCTCTTGAAAGTGTAAATGATGGAAATAAAATCAAACTTTTTTTGACATGTTATAAGAATGTCGAATCTGTAATTTGATGCCTTTTGGAGATTTTTCCATCTTTCCTTGGCTTCTTTTTGCACATTAAAATGAATTTTTGCCTGGGGTGCCCAAACTTTCAATCCCCACTGTATATTGAAAGTATATCCAATTAAATTTTATTTAATAAAATATTTTTTTACTAAACATCGGTACAAACATCGATGAACAGAACATCACAATCATCGATGGTCAGAGCATCGCAACTTTAGTTTTAGCAGTGATCGGCAGCATGGCAGACACTGGGGGGCGGACAGGAAGGTCCCTCTGAGCACGGACCAGTGAGCTTTCTGACAGGTTGCATCAGTTGCACACGTCAGGGAAAAAACAGCCTGGTGTGGTTGCATCTGATGCAGCCATGCCAGGCACCTGGTTAAAGTTAATTTTCAAACTCATAATTGATTTTCTCTTACGTCCTAGAGGATGCTGGGGACTCCAAAAGGACCATGGGGGGTATAGACGGATCCGCAGGAGCTTGGGCACACTATAAAGACTTAAACTGGGTGTGAACTGGCTCCTCCCTCTATGCCCCTCCTCCAGACCTCAGTTAGACTTTGTGCCCAGGAGTGATGGGTCACACACTAGGGGAGCTCTCCTGAGTTTCTCTAAAAGACTTTATGTTAGGTTTTTTATTTTCAGGTAGACCTGCTGGATACAGGCTCCCTGCAGCGTGGGAGTGAGGGGGGAGAAGCAGGACCTACTTCTTCTTAGTTCAAGGGCTCTGCTTCTCGGCTACTGGACACCATTAGCTCCAGAGGGTTCGGTCACTTGGTGCGCCTAGCTGCTTGTTCCCGGAGCCACGCCGTCAACCCCCTCACAGAGGCCAGAAGACAGAAGCCGGGTGAGTATTAGAAGAACAGAAGACTTCGGTGACGGCAGAAGACTTCAGTGACGGAGGTAACATGCGGCGGTCATGCTGCGCTCCATGCTCCCACACACCAACGGCACTCACAGGGTGCAGGGTGCTGGGGGGGGGGGGGGGCGCCATGGGCAGCAAGTTACTGAGGATCATTAAGCAAGAAAAGGCTGGCTTGAGTTAGTTCCGGTGCCCGGGCACATGTCCGCTACCCCCGCCAGCATATCGCAGCGGTCCCGCTGCGCGCCATTTGCTCCCACACACCAACGGCTGGTATCGGGTGCAGGGCGCAGGGGGGGGGGGCGCCCTGGGCAGTATGTTTTTACACTCCCAGTATACATATACAGTGGGTAGCCACTGTATATGCTCCCCTGCCTGCATATAAAGGGTTAAATATAGTGGGCTACCGCGCGCCGATAAGGGGCGGGGCTTAGCCCTCACAGAGAGAGACAGCGCCATTTTAAGCAATGTCCCCGCCAAAACGTGTGTACAGCACAGACAAGGGGGGGCACATATATGTTAGTGTTATATAGCAATTATTACACTATTTAAGTTGAGAATGGGCATGTACTCTTGGTTGTGTATACTCTCTGTGTGCTCCCTGTCAGAAATACACTCGTGTCGACATGTGTGAATGTTCTGTTAGTGACGCCTCTGGGGTTCATTGTTGACATCGCCGACACATGCTCGGTACTTGATAACAACGTCAACAGATCGGTTGTGTTATACTTGTTCATAGTAAACACGGTATGGGAGACACAGTAGAATGTGGGTGGCCCTGTCGGCACCAACTGTTATTACCAGGTGGACATTGACATGCTGTAACTACCTTATACCTGTATATATATATTTATATGGTTCGGTTCCGTGACTCTGTACCTCGTGCACAGACATGGTTATTAAAATTATATATGTATAATTCCCTTGGATCCCCCAGGGTCACAAGTATGTTATTTTGCCTGGTTGCTACTCCCTGCTGTCGACGATTACTAGGTTTTCTGTCGACTATAATGTTTCCTGGTAGAGCCACAACTGGGGCATTCAGTACATGGTCATACACATTCAGAACACATTAATGTCACTTGGGTCCCGAAGGTTCCGGACAATCCGCTTATATGTATGTTATATGTATATATAGGTGGGATATGTGTGTATATGTGTATTGCAATATGTATATTCATCTTATGGTTTATAATGGATGCTAAAATAAGATTTTACTTACCAGTAAATCTATTTCTCGTAGTCCGTAGAGGATGCTGGGGACTCCGTAAGGACCATGGGGAATAGACGGGCTCCGCAGGAGATAGGGCACTTTAAGAAAGACTTTGGATTCTGGGTGTGCACTGGCTCCTCCCTCTATGCCCCTCCTCCAGACCTCAGTTAGGGAAACTGTGCCCAGAGGAGACGGACAATACGAGGAAAGGATTTTAGTTAATCCAAGGGCAAGATTTATACCAGCCACACCAATCATACCGTATAACCTGTGATAAACATACCCAGTTAACAGCATGAACAACAACTCTGGGGTATATGCAATTCACGGCGAATCGCGGCAAATTATCGCCGTTTTTAAATTCGACACAATTCGACAGGTGAATTCCGGCAGGTGGCTGCTGGAATTCACCATATTCAATGCAAAACGGATTCGACAGTCCCGCGGGCGAAAATCGGCCGATTTGGCGGATTTTGCCGCGATTTTAAAAAACGTGAAAAAACGGGGAAAAAACGGAAAAAAAAAATGGCGTGGGGTTCCCCCTCCAAAGCATAACCAGCCTCGGGCTCTTCGAGCTGGTCCTGGTTCTAAAAATGCGGGGAAAAATTGGGCAGGGATCCCCCGTATTTTTAAAACCAGCACCGGGCTCTGCGCCTGGTGCTGGTGCCAAAAATACGGGGGACAAAAAGAGTAGGGGTCCCCCGTATTTTTAACACCAGCATCGGGCTCCACTAGCTGGACAGATAATGCCACAGCCGGGGGTCACTTTTATGCCGTGCCCTGCGGCCGTGGCATTAACTACCCAACTAGTCACCCCTGGCCGGGGTACCCTGGGGGAGTGGGGACCCCTTCAATCAAGGGGTCCCCCCCCCCAGCCACCCAAGGGCCAGGGGTGAAGCCCGAGGCTGTCCCCCCCATCCAATGGGCTGCGGATGGGGGGGCTGATAGCCTTTTGTGATAATGAAAAGATATTGTTTTTTCCAGTAGTACTACAAGTCCCAGCAAGCCTCCCCCGCATGCTGGTACTTGGAGAACCACAAGTACCAGCATGCGGGAGAAAAACAGGCCCGCTGGTACCTGTAGTTCTACTGGAATAAAAATACCCAAATAAAAACAGGACACAGACACCGTGACAAGTAAAAGTTTATTACACACTGCCGACACACACATACTTACCTATGTTGACACGCCGACTGCCACGGTCTCCGACGATCCGGGGTACCTGTGAAAAAATTATACTCACCTTCCAGCGTCCAGAGATACATCCACGTCCAGAGATAATCCTCGTACTTGTTAAAAAAACAAACCGAACACCCGTTCCATGCCGGACTGAAAGGGGTCCCATGCTTTCACATCAGACCCCTTTCCCCGAATGCCGGGACATCACGTGACTCCTGTCACTGAAGTCCCTTCAGTCAATCAGGAAGCGCTACTACCGTGGTGCTCACCTGATTGGCTGTGCACTGTCTGAGCTGTCAGACAGCGCATCGCAAAGCTCCGTCCATTACTTTCAATGGTGGGAACTTTGCGGGTAGCGGTGGGGTTAACCCGCGGTCAGCCGCTGACCGGCGGGTGACCTCACCGCTAGCCGCTAAGTTCCCACCATTGAATATAATGGACGGAGCTGTGCGATGCGCTGTCTGCTCAGACGCGCAGAGCCAATCAGATGAGCGCAACGAAGTTGCGCTTCCTGATTGGCTTTAGAGACCTTTCTGTGACAGCTGTCACTCTGAGAGGTCTCTCTGCATTCGGGGAAAGGTGTCCCATGTGTCAGCATGGGACCCCTTTCAGTCCGCTGGATCGGGTATTTTCGTTTTGTTATTTTGCCAAGTACGTGGATTTATATCTGGACGTGGATTTACCTCTGGACGCTGGAAGGTGAGTATAATTTTTTTCACAGGTACCCCGGATCGTCGGAGACCGTGGCAGTCGGCGTGTCAACATAGGTAAGTATGTGTGTGTCGGCAGTGTGTAATAAAGTTTTACTTGTCACGGTGTCTGTGTACTGTTTTTATTTGGGTATTTTTTTTTCAGTAGTACTACAGGTACCAGCGGGCCCGTTTTTCTCCCGCATGCTGGTACTTGTGGTTCTCCAAGTACCAGCTTGCGGGGGAGGCTTGCTGGGACTTGTAGTACTCCTGGAAAAAACAATATTCGTTAAAAATTCTCAAGGCTATCAGCCTCCCATCCGCAGCCCTTGGATGGGGGGGACAGCCTCGGGTTTCACCCCTGGCCCTTGGGTGGCTGGGGGGGGGGACCCCTTGATTGAAGGGGTCCCCACTCCCCCAGGGTACCCCGGCCAGGGGTGACTAGTTGGATATTTAATGCCACGGCCGCAGGGCACTGTATAAAAGTGACCCCCGGCTGTGGCATTATCTGTCCAGCTAGTGGAGCCCGATGCTGGTGTGAAAAATACGGGGGACCCCTGCTCGTTTTGTCCCCCGTATTTTTTGCACCAGCACCAGGCGCAGAGCCCGGTGCTGGTTTTAAAAATACGGGGGATCCGCTGTCAATTTTTCTCCCGGATTTTTAGAACCAGGACCAGCTCGAAGAGCCCGAGGCTGGTTATGCTTTGTAGGGGGGACCCCACGCCATTTTTTTTTAGGGATTTTACCATTCCATCTATTAAAAAAAAAATATATATATATATATTATTTTTAAAAATATATAAATAATACTTGTGCCTCCAAAAAAGACAAACCAAGTACCTAATCCCTTCTAATATAAATAGATCTGCTATTCCAAAAAAAAAAAACCCCAAAAAAAACATGTTTAAAATTTTTTTTATTGTTTTCACCCTCCAAAGTGTGGCGGATTGAAAATGACGAATTTGCTGTCTAAAAGCACTGCTGTCGAATTTCCAAACTTGAATTGAATATGCTTTTGTCGAATTGCAGCACTTGTATCATTGCAGAAAAGTCGAATTTGCAAAAATTCGAATTTCAAAAAGTCGAATTTTGAAAGTCCGTTTTTTGGTCGGAAAGCACTGAATTGCATTGACGATTTTTTTTTTTTTGGCGAAAATTACCCGAAATTCGACAATTTCGGGAATTCGACCGCAATTGCATATACCCCATAGTCTCGGTTCAAACCGATGAAACTATAACATAACCCTTATGTAAGCAATAACTATAGACAAGTCTTGCAGAAGCAGAGCCGGCCCTAGCCAATTTGATGCCCTAGGCAAAATTTTGTCTGGTGCCCTGTGGGCCAGTTCAACTCTGCACAATGCCACACAGTAATGACCATAATACATATAATTCCACACAGTAAAGGAACCTTACACATATGCCCCACAGTATGCCACACAGTAATGCACCTTACACATATGCCCCACATTAGTAATGCCCATAATACACATATACTGCCACAGATACTGCCACACTTGCTGGTTATACAAAAAGACCAGTATCAAACATGTAGAAACTGTCCATTCTCTTCACTATTCAGTGTGTTTGCTGGTGTCTGTTACTGCATGCCCTTTACTTTATACTGTGGGAGTGATATGCTCTGCCCTCCAGTCTGATGTGTCCGAAAGTCATGCTGCACTGATGTTTCATATAGAAAAACACAACGCAACTTACTGACCACGTTACAGTGCTGGGTGGCAGGGGAATTTTACGGCATGGACTGACTAGGAAATAAAGTGTGGGGAGAACATTGCCCATGTTATGTCCCTGCAGACACCTGGGAATTGCACAGGGATAAGGGACACAGGATAACAGGGTCCCCCTCCCCTATGTGCACAAGCAGTATAGGTGATGTCAGGTTTCTGTGAAGCAGTCTTCCAAAATACACGTGTTATAGAAGCCATCCAGTAATAACCTTATATAGTCAGTGAAATTATCACAGGTCCAGGAATTGCATTTACTTGGCTTCTGCTGTCTGTCTGAGGTCTCACAAGTCAGGGGCATTCAAGCATGTCAGAGGAAGTTTAAGGCACAGTGTGCATTTTTTTTGACAAATGTAAACAGCAGTGTATACAAGTACTGATTGAATACATTTGGAAAGTAACAGTTAGTTTGCAGACTGTCCCTCCCAACATGAGATACTGCAGGGACATGCTTTGATGCCCTAGGCAAATGCCTAGCCTGCCTATAGCTAAGGCCGGCTCTGTGCAGAAGAAGTCCGCACTTGGGACGGGCGCCCAGCATCCTCTACGGACTACGAGAAATAGATTTACCGGTAAGTAAAATCTTATTTTCTCTAACGTCCTAGAGGATGCTGGGGACTCCGTAAGGACCATGGGGATTATACCAAAGCTCCCTAACGGGCGGGAGAGTGCGGATGACTCTGCAGCACCGATTGAGCAAACAGGAGGTCCTCCTCAGCCAGAGTATCAAACTTATAGAACTTTGCAAAGGTGTTTGACCCCGACCAAGTAGCAGCTCAGCATAGTTGTAGTGCCGAAACCCCTCGGGCAGCCGCCCAAGAAGAGCCCACCTTCCTAGTGGAAGGGGCCTTAACCGATTTTGGTAACGGCAATCCTGCCGTAGAATGCGCCTGCTGAATCGTGTTACAGATCCAGCGAGCACTAGTCTGCTTTGAAGCAGGGCCGCCAACTTTGTTGGCTGCATACAGAACAAACAGTGCTTCTGTTTTTCTGATCCTAGCTGTTCTGCCCACGTAAATTTTCAAAGCCCTGACCACATCAAGGGACTCGGAATCCTCCAAGTCACGTGTAGCCACAGGCACAACAATAGGTTGGTTCATATGAAAGGATGAGACCCCCTTAGGCAGGAATTGAGGACGGGTCCGCAATTCCGCTGTATCCATATGGAAAACCAGATAGGGGCTTTTATGTGATAAAGCCGCCAATTCCGGAACTCGCCTAGCCGAAGCCAAGGCTAACAACATGACCACCTTCCAGGTGAGATATTTCCACTCCACTGTCTTAAGTGGTTCAACTTCAGGTAATGAGGCCAATTCTTTTTGAAAGAAAATGGATAAGGCCGAAATTTGAAGTTTTAATGGAGCCTAATTTTAGGCCCAAATTCACTCCAGCTTGTAGGAAGTGAAGAAAACGGCCCAGGTGGAATTCCTCCGTAGGAGCATTCCTGGCCTCACACCAAGAAACATATTTTCTCCATATTCGGTGATAATGTTTAGATGTCACGTCCTTCCTAGCCTTTATTAGCGTAGGAATGACCTCATCCGGAATACCTTTTTCCGCTAGGATCCGGCGTTCAACCGCCATGCCGTCAAACGCAGCCGCGGTAAGTCTTGGAACAGACAGGGACCTTGTTGTAACAAGTCCTGCCTTGGAGTAAGAGGCCACGGATCTTCTGTGAGCATTTCTTGCAGATCCGGAAACCAGGTCCTTCGTGGCCAATCTGGAACAATGAGAATTGTTCTCACTCCTCATTATCTTATTATCCTCAACACCTTAGGTATGAGAGGAAGAGGAGGAAACACATATACCGACTGGAACACCCACGGTGTCAGTAGGGCGTCCACAGCTACCGCCTGAGGGTCTCTTGACCTAGCGCAATACCTTTGTAGCTTTTTGTTGAGACGGGATGCCATCATGTCTATTTGGGGTAGCCCCCACCGACATGCAATCTGCGCGAAGACTTCCTGACGAAGTCCCCACTCTCCCGGATGCAGATCGTGTCTGCTGAGGAAGTCTGCTTCCCAGTTGTCCACTCCCAGAATGAACACTGCTGACAGATCGCTTACATGATTCTCCGGCCAGCGAAGAACTCTGGTGGCTTCGGCCATTGCCACTCTGCTCCTTGTGCTGCCTTGGCGGTTTACATGAGCTACTGCGGTGATGTTGTCTGACTGGATCAGAACTGGTCGATTGCGAAGTAATATCTCCGCTTGACGTAGGGCGTTGTATATGGCCCTTAGTTCCAGGATGTCGATGTGAAGACAAGTCTCTTGACTTGACCAAAGTCTTTGGAAATTTCTTCCCTGTGTGACCGCTCCCCAACCTCGGAGGCTCACGTCCGTGGTCACCAGGATCTAGTCCTGACTGCCGAACCTGCAGCCCTCTAGAAGGTGAGCACTGTTTAGCCACAACAGGAGAGATACTCTGGCCCTGGGGTACAGGGTGATCCGCTGATGCAATTGCAGATACGACCCGGACCATTTGGCCAATAGGTCCCATTGGAAGGCCCTTGTATGGAATCTGCCGTATGGAATGGCTTCGTATGTTGCCACCATCTTTCCCAGAACTTAAGTGCAATGATGTACTGACACTTGTTTTGGTTTCAACAAGTTCATGACTAGAGTCATGAGTTCCTGCGCTTTTTCCTTCGGAAGAAAAACTCTTTTCTGGTTTGTGTCCAGAATCATGCCTAAGAAGGGCAGACAAGTTGTAGGATTCAGCTGCGACTTTGGAATAACGAGAATCCAGCCGTGTCGCTGTAACACATTCAGTGAAAGTGATACGCCGCTCAGCAACTTCACCCGTGATCTCGCTTTTATGAGGAGATCGTCCAAGTACGGGATAATTGTGACACCCTGCTAGCGCAGGAGCACCATAATTTCCGCCATTACCTTGGTGAAAATTCTCGGGGCCGTGGAAAGCCCAAACGGCAACGTCTGACATTGGTAATGACAATCCTGTACCGCCAATCTCAGGTACACCTGATGAGGAGGATATATGGGGACATGCAGGTATGCTTCCTTTATGTCCAGAGATATCAAAAAATCTCCCCCTTCTAGGCTGGCGATGACCGCCCTGAGTGATTCCATCTTGAACTTGAACCGTTTTAAGTAAAGGTTCAGGGATTTTAAATTTAAAATGGGTCTGACCGAACCGTCCGGTTTCGGAACCACAAACAGAGTTGAGTAGTACCCCTGCCCTCTTTGAAGCAGGGGAACCTCTACCACCACTTGTTGCATACACAATTGTGAATCGCATGTAACACTATCTCCCTTTCCAGGGGTTGTTTCGGTAGGGCCGATTTGAAAAACCGGCGAGGAGGCACTTCTTCGAATTCCAGCTTGTAACCCTGGGAAACAATTTCTATTGCCCATGTGTGATACGCCACTAGTGATGGAGTGGCGGTGTATGAGTGGATTGAGTGGTACCTGCGTTTCCCGATCTTCTTTCTTGGCCTTCTGTACACTCTCTCTTCAGGCTTCCTCGGGGACTAGGCAGAGAGACAAGGACCCCGAAACATCCCAACAAACATGTCACCACGCGTTAGTACAGTGACTGGTATTTTATTATAAGGAACAAGGTTGTCACTGCAGTTTTTGAAAGAGAATGGTTTAACATACACAATGGCACCAAATCAGGTAAAACACATGACAATCATAACTGCTACAGTAATATCTTTCCGGTAACGCCAGTTAGTTACATCACACTTCACGGTTAAGCACACCTTTGCAAATGTAGTACTCACTTTTGCATGTAGTATAATATTAATTAAATGAACCTTGGCAATATTTCTAGTGTCCTCCAGGAGGCAGTTGCATTTTTAGTTAGCAAAGCAATATGTCTCTCTTTGTTAGGAAAGCCAAATGGAAGTAGTACAATTCCTGGTTTGGTGAGTTCATGTCCCCTCACTACAGTCTGTAATGCAACCTGCAGGGTGTGACAATAACT
The DNA here is from genome assembly GCF_028390025.1 of Pseudophryne corroboree. Classification (NCBI taxonomy): domain Eukaryota; kingdom Metazoa; phylum Chordata; class Amphibia; order Anura; family Myobatrachidae; genus Pseudophryne; species Pseudophryne corroboree. Next base: position 528,136,236 of record NC_086448.1, read on the forward strand.
ATATCAATGTCCAAGTCTCTCACTTTGTGTGGTAAGGGATGGGTTGTTGGTTTCTTACTCTCAATAGCAGCTGGATGTCAGTTGTAGTAGAGTGACTATACTTCCCACTGACAGTCTGTTGTATCACACTTGGCTGAATGCCTTTCTTCCAATGTGGGGGTTACCCAGCTGCCCTTAGTAGAAGTTCAACACAGAGTCTCTAGCTCCTGCTCTATCTGGCCTCTCTCTCCTCCTGGCTCACACTGACTGACTGGGCACTTAGGAGGTTGGCTGTCAGGTATCAGGCTGGGGATTCCCTGAGGGTCTGTCTGTTGCTGGCTCTCTCCTCCCTCTGATTTTACAGGAGATTACCCTGGGGTGTTAGTGCCTGGCTGGTCACACTGTGATGTCTGCACCACTCTCTGTCCCTGTGTTGCAGCTCCTGGTGGCTGAGGGGATCTCTCCAGTCACTGGAGCTTCCTGCTGTCCTTCCACAGCTGCACCCCACTCCTCTAGTCAGCACTCTCAGGTACAAGCCAGCTCCCAGGCAGCTCTACTCAGCTTGGCTCTGTCTCCTCACTCAGCATTCTCTTCCCTCACCACAGGCTCCTCCCCTTCCTCAGTTCACAGGTCAGCCTGTTGCTGTGGCTCTGGATCTTTCCACTCTCCAGGTGCTGTGGCTGTCATCCTTCTGGGTCCAAGTGTTTCCCTGCTAGCTGCTGGCATCATCCAGTAGGGGAACTGTTAACCCCTGCAGTACTAGAGCAAGTAAGTCCATTTACAAACGTGATACCCACTATTATTCATAGTGTTTTACCGGCGTATCACACATGGATCCACCTGTAAGTGGACCCAGACGTGGCTGAACAGTCAAAGACGTGCCCCCACAGGAGCTGACTCCCTCAGGGGAGCCCCAGCGTCATGCGGTGGATTTAGCAGAGGCCGGGGAGGACTTCTGTTCCTGGGAACTAGCTGTGATGTGCAGCTTTTTCCCTCTGCCCTTACCTCTGGCAAGAAAGGACGATCCACGTGCTCTCTTGCTTTTATTGGAACGAAAGGACTGCATTTGATAATGAGGCGCTTTCTTAGATTGTGAGGAAATATATGGCAAAAAATTTGATTTACCTGCCGTAGCCGTGGAGACGAGATCCAAGAGGCCCTCTCCAAACAATTCCTCACCCTTGTTAGGCAACAACTCCATATGCCTCTTTTAGTCGGCATCACCTGTCCATTGCATGTTCCACAGGACACGTCTAGCAGAAATCGACATAGCGTTGACTCTAGAACCCAGTAGACTAACGTCTCTTTGGGCATGTCTTATATATATATATATATATATATATGACAACTATATATATATATTTTTAGACAACATCTTTTACATACAATATATATATATATATATATATATATATATATTTGTATGTATTAGTGATGTGCACCGGAAATTTTTCGGGTTTTGTGTTTTGGTTTTGGATTCGGTTCTGCGGCCGTGTGTTGAATTCGGACGCGTTTTGGCAAAACCTCCCTGAAAAATTTTTCTCGGATTCGGGTGTGTATTGGATTCGGGTGTTTTTTTACAAAAAACCCTCAAAAACAGCTTAAATCATAGAATTTGGGGGTCATTTTGATCCCATAGTATTATTAACCTCAATAACCATAATTTCCACTCATTTTCAGTCTATTCTGAACACCTCACAATATTATTTTTAGTCCTAAAATTTGCACCGAGGTCGCTGGATGGCTAAGCTAAGCGACACAAGTGGCCGACACAAACACCTGGCCCATCTAGGAGTGGCATTGCAGTGTCAGACAGGATGGCACTTCAAAAAAATAGTCCCCAAACAGCACATGATGCAAAGAAAAAAAGAGGCGCACATGAGGTAGCTGTGTGACTAAGCTAAGCGACCCAAGTGGCCGACACAAACACCTGGCCCATCTAGGAGTGGCACTGCAGTGTCAGAGAGGATGGCACTTCAAAAAAATAGTCCCCAAACAGCACATGATGCAAAGAAAAAAAGAGGCGCACCAAGGTCGCTGTGTGACTAAGCTAAGCGACACAAGTGGCCGACACAAACACCTGGCCCATCTAGGAGTGGCACTGCAGTGTCAGACAGGATGGCACTTCCAAAAAATAGTCCCCAAACAGCACATGAGGCAAAGAAAAAAAGAGGTGCAATGAGGTAGCTGTGTGACTAAGCTAAGCGACCCAAGTGGCCGACACAAACTCCTGGCCCATCTAGGAGTGGCACTGCAGTGTCAGACAGGATGGCACTTCCAAAAAATAGTCCCCAAACAGCACATGATGCAAAGAAAAAAAGAGGCGCAATGAGGTAGCTGTGTGACTAAGCTAAGCGACACAAGTGGCCGACACAAACACCTGGCCCATCTAGGAGTGGCACTGCAGTGTCAGGCAGGATGGCACTTCAAAAAAATTGTCCCCAAACAGCACATGATGCAAAGAAAAATTAAAGAAAAAAGAGGTGCAAGATGGAATTGTCCTTGGGCCCTCCCACCCACCCTTATGTTGTATAAACAGGACATGCACACTTTAACAAACCCATCATTTCAGCGACAGGGTCTGCCACACGACTGTGACTGAAATGACTGGTTGATTTGGGCCCCCACCAAAAAAGAAGCAATCAATCTCTCCTTGCACAAACTGGCTCTACAGAGGCAAGATGTCCACCTCATCATCATCCTCCGATTCCTCACCCCTTTCACTGTGTACATCCCCCTCCTCACAGATTATTAATTCGTCCCCACTGGAATCCACCATCTCAGATCCCTGTGTACTTTCTGGAGGCAATTGCTGCTGGTGAATGTCTCCACGGAGGAATTGATTATAATTCATTTTGATGAACATCATCTTCTCCACATTTTCTGGAAGTAACCTCGTACGCCGATTGCTGACAAGGTGAGCGGCTGCACTAAACACTCTTTCGGAGTACACACTGGAGGGAGGGCAACTTAGGTAGAATAAAGCCAGTTTGTGCAAGGGCCTCCAAATTGCCTCTTTTTCCTGCCAGTATACGTACGGACTGTCTGACGTGCCTACTTGGATGCGGTCACTCATATAATCCTACACCATTCTTTCAATAGTGACAGAATCATATGCAGTGACAGTAGACGACATGTCAGTAATCATTGCCAGGTCCTTCAGTCCGGACCAGATGTCAGCACTCGCTCCAGACTGCCCTGCATCACTGACAGTGGGTGGGCTCGGAATTCTTAGCCTTTTCCTCGCACCCCCAGTTGCGGGAGAATGTGAAGGAAGAGCTTTTGACATGTCACGTTCCGCTTGACTTGACAATTTTCTCACCAGCAGGTCTTTGAACCTCTGCAGACTTGTGTCTGCCGGAAAGAGAGATACAACGTAGGTTTTAAATCTAGGATCGAGCACGGTGGCCAAAATGTAGTGCTCTGATTTCAACAGATTGACCACCCGTGAATCCTGGTTAAGCGAATTAAGAGCTCCATCCACAAGTCCCACATGCCTAGCGGAATCGCTCTGTTTTAGCTCCTCCTTCAATGTCTCCAGCTTCTTCTGCAAAAGCCTGATGAGGGGAATGACCTGACTCAGGCTGGCAGTGTCTGAACTGACTTCACGTGTGGCAAGTTCAAAGGGTTGCAGATCCTTGCACAACGTTGAAATCATTCTCCACTGCGCTTGAGTAAGGTGCATTCCCCCTCCTTTGCCTATATCGTAGGCAGATGTATAGGCTTGAATGGCCTTTTGCTGCTCCTCCATCCTCTGAAGCATATGGAGGGTTGAATTCCACCTCGTTACCACCTCTTGCTTCAGATGATGGCGGGGCAGGTTCAGGAGTGTTTGCTGGTGCTCCAGTCTTCGGCACGCGGTGGCTGAATGCCGAAAGTGGCCCGCAATTCTTCGGGCCACCGACAGCATCTCTTGCACTCCCCTGTCGTTTTTTAAATAATTCTGCACCACCAAATTCAATGTATGTGCAAAACATGGGACGTGCTGGAATTTGCCCAGATGTAATGCACGCACAACATTGGTGGCATTGTCCGATGTCACAAATCCCCAGGAGAGTCCAATTGGGGTAAGCCATTCTGCGATGATGTTCCTCAGTTTCCGTAAGAGGTTGTCAGCGGTGTGCCTCTTATGGAAAGCGGTGATACAAAGCGTAGCCTGCCTAGGAACGAGTTGGCGTTTGCGAGATGCTGCTACTGGTGCCGCCGCTGCTGTTCTTGCTACGGGAGGCAATACATCTACCCAGTGGGCTGTCACAGTCATATAGTCCTGAGTCTGCCCTGCTCCACTTGTCCACATGTCCGTGGTTAAGTGGACATTGGGTACAACTGCATTTTTTAGGACACTGGTTACTCTTTTTCTGACGTCTGTGTACATTTTCGGTATCGCCTGCCTAGAGAAATGGAACCTGGATGGTATTTGGTACCGGGGACACAGTACCTCAATCAAGTCTCTAGTTGCCTGTGAATTAACGGTGGATACCGGAACCACGTTTCTCACCACCCAGGCTGACAAGACCTGAGTTATCCGCTTTGCAGCAGGATGACTGCTGTGATATTTCATCTTCCTCGCAAAGGACTGTTGGACAGTCAATTGCTTACTGGAAGTAGTACAAGTGGTCTTCCGACTTCTCCTCTGGGATGACGATCGACTCCCAGCAGCAACAACAGCAGCGCCAGCAGCAGTAGGCATTACACTCAAGGATGCATCGGAGGAATCCCAGGCAGGAGAGGACTCGTCAGACTTGCCAGTGACATGGCCTGCAGGACTATTGGCTTTCCTGTGTAAGGTGGAAATTGACACTGAGGGAGTTGGTGGTGTGGTTTGCAGGAGCTTGGTTACAAGAGGAAGGGATTTACTGGTCAGTGGACTGCTTCCACTGTCATCCAAAGTTTTTGAACTTGTCACTGACTTCTGATGAATGCGGACCAGGTGACGTATAAGGGAGGATGTTCCTAGGTGGTTAACGTCCTTACCCCTACTTATTACAGCTTGATAAAGGCAACACACGGCTTGACACCTGTTGTCCGCATTTGTGTTGAAATAATTCCACACCGAAGAGGTGATTATTTTTGTATTTTGACCAGGCATGTCAATGGCCATATTCATCCCACGGACAACAGGTGTCTCCCCAGGTGCCTGACTTAAACCACCTCACCATCAGAATCCTCCTTGTCAATTTCCTCCCCAGCGCCAGCAACACCCATATCCTCATCCTGGTGTACTTCAACAGTGACATCTTCAATTTGACTATCAGGAACTGGACTGCGGGTGCTCCTTCCAGCACTTGCAGGGGGCGTGCAAATGGTGGAAGGCGCAAGCTCTTCCCGTCCAGTGTTGGGAAGGTCAGGCATCGCAACCGACACAATTGGACTCTCCTTGGGGATTTGTGATTTAGAAGAACGCACAGTTCTTTGCTGTGCTTTTGCCAGCTTAAGTTTTTCATTTATTTAGCGAGAGGATGAGTGCTTCCATCCTCATGTGAATCTGAACCACTAGCCATGAACATAGGCCAGGGCCTCAGCCGTTCCTTGCCACTCCGTGTCGTAAATGGCATATTGGCAAGTGTACGCTTCTCATCAGACGCTTTCAATTTTGATTTTTGGGTCATTTTACTGAACTTTTGTTTTTTGGATTTTACATGCTCTCTACTATGACATTGGGCATCGGCCTTGGCAGACGACGTTGATGGCATTTCATCGTCTCGGCCATGACTAGTGGCAGCAGCTTCAGCACGAGGTGGAAGTGGATCTTGATCTTTCCCTATTTTAACCTCCACATTTTTGTTCTCCATTTTTTAATGTGTGGAACTATATGCCAGTATCAATAGCAATGGCCTACTACTATATATACTGCGCACAACTGAAATGCACCACAGGTATAGAATGTAGATGGATAGTATACTTGACGACACAGAGGTAGGTAGAGCAGTGGCCTTCCGTACCGTACGGCTATATATACTGGTGGTCACTGTCAGCAAACTGCAAAACTAAAATGCACCACAGGTATAGAATCTAGATGGATAGTATACTTGACGACACAGAGGTAGGTAGAGCAGTGGCCTTCCGTACCGTACTGCTATATATACTGGCGGTCACTGTCAGCAAACTGCAAAACTAAAATGCACCACAGGTATAAAATCTAGATGGATAGTATACTTGACGACACAGAGGTAGGTAGAGCAGTGGCCTTCTGTACCGTACTGCTATATATACTGGTGGTCACTGTCAGCAAACTGCAAAACTAAAATGCACCACAGGTATAGAATCTAGATGGATAGTATACTTGACGACACAGAGGTAGGTAGAGCAGTGGCCTTCCGTACTGTACTGCTATATATACTGGTGGTCACTGTCAGCAAACTGCAAAACTAAAATGCACCACAGATATAGAATCTAGATGGATAGTATACTTGACGACACAGAGGTAGGTAGAGCAGTGGCCTTCCGTACCGTACTGCTATATATACTGGTAGCCACTGTCAGCAAAACTCTGCACTGTCCTCCTCCTATATAATACTGCTGGTCCCCAGTCCCCACAATAAAGCAGTGTGAGCACAGATATATGCAGCACACTGAGCACAGATATGGAGTGTTTTTCAGGCAAACAACGTATACTGGTGGTCACTGGTCAGCAAAACTCTGCACTGTACTTCTCCTATATAATATACTGGTGGTCCCCAGTCCCCACAATAAAGCAGTGTGAGCACAGATATATGCAGCACACTGAGCACAGATATGGAGTGTTTTTCAGGCAGACAACATATACTGGTGGTCACTGTCAGCAAAACTCTGCACTGTACTCCTCCTATATAATACTGCTGGTCCCCAGTCCCCACAATAAAGCAGTGTGAGCACAGATATATGCAGCACACTGAGCACAGATATGGAGTGTTTTTCAGGCAGACAACGTATACTGATGGTCACTGGTCAGCAAAACTCTGCACTGTACTCCTCCTATATAATATACTGGTGGTCCCCGGACCCCACAATAAAGCAGTGTGAGCACAGATATATGCAGCACACTGAGCACAGATATGGAGTGTTTTTCAGGCAGACAACGTATACTGGTGGTCACAGTCCGCAAAACTCTGCACTGTACTCCTCCTATATAATACTGCTGGTCCCCAGTCCCCACAATAAAGCAGTGTGAGCACAGATATATGCAGCACACTGAGCACAGATATGGGGTGTTTTTCAGGCAGACAACGTATACTGGTGGTCACTGTCAGCAAAACTCTGCACTGTACTCCTCCTATATAATACAGCTGCTCCCCAGTCCCCACAATAAAGCAGTGTGAGCACAGATATATGCAGCACACTGAGCACAGATATGGAGTGTTTTTCAGGCAGACAACGTATACTGGTGGTCACTGTCAGCAAAACTCTGCACTGTACTCCTCCTATATAATACAGCTGCTCCCCAGTACCCACAATTAAGCAGTGTGAGCACAGATATATGCAGCACACTGAGCACAGATATGGAGTGTTTTTCAGGCAGACAACGTATACTGGTGGTCACTGTCAGCAAAACTCTGCACTGTACTCCTCCTATATGATACAGCTGCTCCCCAGTCCCCACAATTTTGCAATAAGCACAAATATTTGCATCAACATTAATAAACGGAGAGGACGCCAGCCACGTCCTCTCCCTAACATTTCCAATGCACGAGTGAAAATGGCGTCGATGCGCGGCTGCTTATATAGAATCCGAATCTCGCGAGAATCCGACAGCGGGATGATGACGTTCGGGCGCGCTCGGGTTAACCGAGCCATACGGGAGAATCCGAGTATGTCTCGGACCCGTGTAAAATGGGTGAAGTTCGGGGGGATTCGGTTTCCGAGGAACCGAACCCGCTCATCACTAATATATATATATATATATACTAGGGACAATAACATGGTATCCTTATCTAGGGTTTCAATCTCCGCTGATAAGGTATCTGTCTATGCTGCTACAGCGCTATAAACCCATGCCGACACAATCGCCGGTCTGAGTAGTGTACCAGAATGTGTGTAAATGGACTTCAAAGTACTTTTACTGCATGCTATCTGCAGGATCCCAGAGGATAGCTGTAAAGTCAGCGCTACCTTTTTTGGGTAAACGTGTCAATGCCTTGTACACCCTAGGGGAAGATTCCCATCGTATCCTGGCCCCATTAGGGAAAGGATACTCCCTGAGAATTCGTTTTGGGAAGCTGCAGCTTCTTGTCTGGAGATTCCCGCTCTTTTTCTCCATGAGAGGAGGGAAATTTACCTCAGCTTTCTTCCCCTTAAACATGTGTACCCTGTCAGGGACAGATGAGTCATCAGTGATATGCAAAACATCTTTTATCACAATAATCATATATTGAATACTTTTCTGCCAGTTTTGGCTGTACTTTGCATTATCGTAGTCGACACTGGAGTCAGACTCTGTGTCGATATCAGTGTCTATTATCTTGGATAGTGAGCGTTGTGAGACTCTGAAGGTCTCTGTGACATAGGGACAGACATGGGTAGATTCCCTGTCTGTTCTCTAATCTTTTGTGTAATAATTCATCTTAGCCCTTAATTTCACATATCCAATCAGGTGTCAGCGACACCACACACACACATTTGCTCCATCTCCTTCTTAGGAGAGCCTTTTTAACTCAGACATGTCGACACACACGTACCGACACACCCCACACTCAGGGAATGCTCTTCTGAAGACAGTTCCCCCACAAGGCCCTTTGGAGAGACAGAGAGAGAGTATGCCAGCACACACCCCAGCGCAATATGACCCAGTAAAAACACAGCAATTTAATGTTTACCCCGTAGCGCTGTTATTATTATCTGCACCAAATTATGTGCCCCCCTCTTCTTTAAAACCCTCTCTTCTACCGTGCTATAAGCAGGGGAGAGTCTGGGGAGCTTCCTCTCAGCGGTGCTGTGGAGAAAAACATGGCGCTGGTGAGTGCTGAGGGAGAAGCCCCGCCCCCTCGGCGGCGGGCTTCAGTCCTGCTAAAAGTGTAAAATTGGCGGGGGCTCATGCATATATACAGTGTCCAGCTGTATATATGCTCTCTTTTGCCAAATAAGAGGTTTTTATTGCTGCCCAGGGCGCCCCCCCTGCGCCCTGCACCCTTACAGTGACCGGAGTGTGTGAGGTGTATGGAGCAATGACGCACAGCTGCAGTGCTGTGCGGTACCTCTGTGAAGCATCGAAGACTTCTGCCACCTGAGACGTCTTCTGTCTTTGTTTCTTCTGGCTCTGTGAGGAGAACGGCGGCGCGGCTCTGGGAGTGAACGCCCAGGACGAACCTGTGTTCACCCCCTCTGGAGCTAATGGTGTCCAGTAGCCGAGGAAGCAGAGCCTATCATTTAAATAGGTCTGCTCCTCTCTCCCCAGTCCCTCGATGCAGGGAGCCTGTTGTCAGCAGTGCTCCCTGTAAAAAGAGAAAAAATTCTAACAAAAATGTTTTCTAAGCAGGAAGCTCAGGAGAGCTCCCTGCAGTGCACCCATTCTCCTCTGGGCACAGTGTAAAACTGAGGTCTGGAGGATGGGCATAGAGGGAGGAGCCAGTGCACACCCAGATTCCAAAGTCTTTCTTAAAGTGCCCTATCTCCTGCGGAGCCCGTCTATTCCCCATGGTCCTTATGGAGTCCCCAGCATCCTCTAGGACGTTAGAGAAAGTAATAGTATTCTTTCTCATGTGCTGGCCGCTCTGTTGATAAAGCTCTAGGTCGGCCGTGACGAGTGGGTCTCCCGTACTCTCAAGGAGTCCGAATGTTTATTCTTTTCCCGCGGCGGAGAGAATACTGTGAAAGTCAACTTCTGGACGACACGGCGTCCTATCACAAAGGATCGGATACAGGAAGCTAAGTGACATTTTATTTCTACTCTTTGCACTTATTTGCATTACATGCACATGAGGGAGTGTTTATATTCGGAGGGATATCCGATAGATTTATCCTGCAGAGATAGGGGATTTTCCTTATGTTGGGTCTTCTCTATACATCGCAGCTGCAGTGCGTATACAGGAGGTGGCCGAGAAATTGATGAGGCTGACTCCGAGAGATACTGGAGTTTTTTTCCCTAGGGTGATGTGCACTGTTTGGGGATGCCTTAGTTCAGTCACTCTCGGCGGATACTGCTGGTAAATCTAACTTAGTGTCTTAGATTCCCTCACAACGGTTGGTGATGCATTCCTTTGTGGTATGCAGTCGCTTTACCTAGTTCGAGACCATTCTTTTTTTTTCCTTTTCTGTGCAATTAGAAGGTGAAAAGGTAAGTATTCTGCAGCCTTGTTAGGTTTGCAGAAGCGGAGGTCGTTTTCTGTTCTCACAGATCCACCACATGGTGCTGAATATGCCTGACTGGACCCCATTCTGGTGGGGACTCGTCTACTACCTTTTTTAGTTAGTCCGGGAATAGACCAGGACCCATGAGTTAGTTATAGAATCTGGAGGGGGACTGTCTAGTGTTACAGATATTTCCCCTCACTGATTTTCTGATAGATCTTACCGTTTCCCCTCTGGAAGGGGAGGTAATACGCGAAGCCACTCCAGGGGTGCATCAGATTCAGGGCCTTGTCCTCCTGTCCAGGTTATAAACTATATAAAAAAAAAAAAAGTAAAGGTCTACATGCGTTGTTCTACGCATTCAGATTACCTGGAGGGATAGCCAGGATGGTCTTTGCCATTTCACTGGAGGGATGGTAGTATGATGGTTTCCTTTCAATAGTAAGAGCCATTGTTATTCTGTGATGTGTTGTTCGCCTGATTGAGGCGAGGTCAAGAAGCATGTGGAGCAAATCATTGTTACTTTCTCTGACTGTTCTTCAACACAGGGGGGACTGTTGTTCCCAACGACACAGAGGTCGGAGGTGCTATCAGGGTAGATGCTAAATGGTTGAGGTTCTGTGCTTTCCTGTGGAAAGAGGTCTGAGGATCCGGAGTCGGATCAGATTTCCAGTGACAATCCATCTGTATGTTCCATTGAAGAAGAAGTTGGGTGCAGCCTAAGAGGCCTTTTCGATGAGCAGGTCAAGTGCCAGAGTGGTTTTCAAGGGACCTGTTGGGAATGTGGTCCGGGTCTCACCGGCACATGCACCAGAATATAATTGTAATGGCCAAGATATCGCTCCTGTGATGTCTGCTCAGTTCTCACCTCCTAGAGGGATGAAGGTTCGGGATTCACGATTAGAGCCTGGTGTACATGTGGGAAGATCTCCGAGGCTGGGGAGCGGTTCTTGCATGGGTAGTATTTTCAGAGGAAAAGGTCAAGTTGCGAAGCTTGTCTACGATAAGATTTCTTGAAGTAAGAGATATTTTCAACGAATATATCCTTCGTGATCTGTCCACGTTAATTCTGTCAGACGACTTGGCAGCAGTGGCGTAAGTAAACCGCTATGGCGGAACAAGGAGCAAAGCGGCAATGGCAGAAGCTGAAATAGTTTTTCCGCTAGGTGGAAAGACTGGTAAACGTTATATTAGCAGTCTTACTTCCGGACGTAAACAACGGAGAAATAGATTTCCTCTGCAGCCGCACTCTCCATCCCGGAGAAATACTGTCGTCGTCAAGAAGTTTTACAGAAGTGACAAGTCATTGAGGAGTGCCTCATTTGGGCATGTTGGCATCTCACCTCAACGAGAGACCTCAGGAATATGGTTCCAGGTCGAGGGTCACTCAAGCTATAGCAGTGGACGCCCTCGTGACACCTTGGGTGTTTTCAGTCGGTCTATGTATCTCCTCCGCTTTCAGTATGCTGAAGGTGATAAACGTAAAAAGAACAGAGGTTCCGGCGATTCTCATGGTTCCGGTCTAGCCAAGGAGGGCTTGGTATCCAGTTCTTCAAGATTTCTTTATAGAAGATCCCTGGTCTCTTCCTCTACCGGAGGAACCGTTACAGCAAGATCCGGGTGTGTATCAGGACTTACCGCGGCTGTGTTTGACGGCGTAGCGTTTGACCGCCATATCCTAGTCCGATCGGGTATTCACAGTGAGGTCATTTCCACACTTCAGGCTAAATAAGAAGTAACGGCGAAGCCTTAACACCGTATTTGGCGTGAATGTGTCTTGGTGTAAATCTAAGAAGCTTCCTACAGCAGTCAATGTAGTAGTCAATGAGATAGAATCCTAATTGACTGTTTAGGGTGACAATCACTTAATACCACCTTACCTGCTATGGTACATGTGAGCAATATATATGATTAACAGCAGAACCTTGAAATTGAGACTATGGGGTATATTTACTAAGATTCGTATTTTTCCGTTTGAGGTCAAAGTTCAATCACGAATGATATTGAAAGTGTAAAGTTGCAACTTTTTGAATTTAGTACGACTAATTTACTAAGCTGTCGTATTCTGCATTTTCGGTTTTACCGATGTCGATGTAATTCGTTTTTTTTTGCAGTGTTTTACGTGAGTGACTTGTAAAACACTGCCGACTTTAATACAATGAATCTCGGCCGGATCTGAGAGATCCGTGCTGTGCTTCATTGTGCACCTTTTTAAAAAAAAATCAGTGTTAAAATCTAAAAAAAAATTGCGTGGGGTCCCCCCTCCTAAGCATAACCAGCCTCGGGCTCTTTGAGCCGGTCCTGGTTGCAAAAATATGGGGGAAAAAATGATAGAGGTTCCCCCATATTTAAACAACCAGCATCGGGCTCTGCACCTGGTCCTGGTTCCAAAAATACGGGGGACAAAAAGCGTAGGGGTCCCCCGTATTTCTGAAACCAGCACCGGGCTCCACTAGCCAGATACATAATGCCACAGCCGGGGGACACTTTTATATAGGTCCCAGCGGCCCTGGCATTACATAACCAACTAGTCACCCCTGGCCGGGGTACCCTGGAGGAGTGGGGACCCCTTCAATCAAGGGGTCCCCCCCTCCAGCCACCCAAGGACCAGGGGTGAAGCCCGAGGCTGTCCCCCCCATCCAAGGGCTGCGGATTGGAGGCTGATAGCCGTTTTGTAAAAAAATGAATATTGTTTTTAGTAGCAGTACTACAAGTCCCAGCAAGCCTCCCCCGCAAGCTGGTACTTGGAGAACCACAAGTACCAGCATGCGGAGGAAAACCGGGCCCGCTGGTACCTGTAGTACTACTACTAAAAAAATACCCCAATAAAAACATAAGACACACACCTTGAAAGTATAACTTTAATGCATACATCCACACCTCCATATACACATACTTACCTATGTTCACACGAGGGTCGGTCCTCTTCTCCATGTAGAATACATGGTGTACCTGTTGAAAAAATTATACTCACAAAATCCAGTGTAGAAGGCTCTTCTTGTAATCCATTTGTAATCCAGGTACTTGTCAAAATAAAAAAATGGACACCCGACCTCGTACTGAAAGGGGCCCCATGTTTTCACATGGGACCCCTTTCCCCGGATGCCAGAAACCCCCTCTGACTTATGTCTAAGAGGGTTCCATCAGCCAATCAGGGAGCGCCACATTGTGGCACCCTCCTGATTGGCTGTGTGCTCCTGTACTGTATGACAGGCAGCACACGGCAGTGTTACAATGTAGCGCCTATGCGCTCCATTGTAACCAATGGTGGGAACTTTGTGGTCAGTGGTGAGGTTACTTTCGGTCCCTGATTGGCTGATGGAACCCTCTTAGACATAAGTCAGAGGGGGTTTCTGGCATTCGGGGAAAGGGGTCCCATGTGAAAACATGGGGCCCCTTTCAGTGCGAGGTCGGGTGTCCGTTTTTTTTATTTTGACAAGTACCTGGATTACAAATGGATTACAAGAGGAGCCAGCAACACTGGATTTTGTGAGTATAATTTTTTCAACAGGTACACCATGGATTCTACATGGAGAAGAGGACCGACCCTCGTGTGAACATAGGTAAGTATGTGTATATGGAGGTGTGGATGTATGCATTAAAGTTTTACTTTCAAGGTGTGTGTCTTATGTTTTTATTGGGGTATTTTTTTAGTAGTAGTACTACAGGTACCAGCGGGCCCAGTTTTCCACCGCATGCTGGTACTTGTGGTTCTCCAAGTACCAGCTTGCGGGGGAGGCTTGCTGGGACTTGTAGTACTGCTACTAAAAACAATATTCATTTTTTTTTTAAATGGCTATCAGCCTCCCATCCGCAGCCCTTGGATGGGGGGGACAGCCTCTGGCTTCACCCCTGGTCCATGGGTGGCTGGAGGGGGGGGGACCCCTTGATTGAAGGGGTCCCCACTCCTCAAGGGTACCCCGGCCAGGGGTGACTAGTTAATTATGTAATGCCAGGGCCGCCGGAACCTATATTAAAGTGTCATTATGTATCTGACTAGTGGAGCCCGGTGCTGGTTTCAGAAATACGGGGGACCCCTACGCTTTTTGTCCCCCGTATTTTTGGAACCAGGCGCAGTGCCCGGTGCTGGTTGTTTAAATATGGGGGAACCCCTATCATTTTTTTCCCCATATTTTTGCAACCAGGACCGGCTCAAAGAGCCCGAGGCTGGTTTTGCTTAGGAGGGGGGACTCCACGCATTTTTTTTTTTCAAATAAAAAACACTTTCCCATCCCCTTCCCACTGATAAACATGCACGGATCTCATGGATCCGTGCATGCCTAGCCAAACACGGGATAAAAAAGCAGGTCTGTTTTTTTTTAGCACTTTTTCACGAATTGTATTTCAGCACGGCAGTGTTTGGCTATTGTCGGCAGTGTTTGTGATTTGCACTTTTTAGTAAATTACCGATTTCTACCAAATTGCAGGCGTATTTGACCGATGGTGTATTGATTCGTATTTTTTTCCTAGGACTTCCAAAATATTACGAATGCCCTCATCACTGCCGAGAATTTTGCTTAGTAAATTCCCGACATGACACTTTGAAGAAAAAACGGCATCTCGGTCAAAATCGGGACCTTAGTAAATATACCCCTTATATGCATGTACCTGGCAGAGTATAATAAGTGGACAGGTGAGATAGGGGATCACCAGCCAGCAGCTAATAAAATCTCACAGTGATTAAGTGTAAAAATATAGACACATTGAAAATTCCCTGCGAGATATAAGATCTTATAATACAGTGGAGAGCTTGGTTAAAGGTAACTGGCATAAAAAGAGACTATTTGCAACACGGATATTGAGACAAGTCTTTATTCACATACCATCTGACAATACACATAAAATTTATAGAGGTCATTGTACCCAATAATTATATAAAAGAGCAGTGCACGATACTCTGTGTACAGCGTGTGTTTTAATAAATACATGTTACACTTTGTCTTGTCATTGTATGTTGGTTTTAATATTTCACAGTTACAGGTCTCTTAAATAAAATAGAATAAAAGTTATATTTTATGTATTTGGTTATTTACTTTTGTGCGCCATCCAAAACCAATTCTTTCCCTTTCTTGATAAACACATTTATCAAAAGCCTGCCTAGTTTGATGCCTGTGGTAACTTCAGCATTGGCTGATTCAATGTCTCTCGATGTAGTCAGGGCTTTGAAGATTTATGTCGCCAATTGGGCTCAGTTTGGGGAAACAGAGGCTCTGTTTGTCCGGTATGCTCCCAGCGTGTTTGGGGCGCCTGCGTCTCTACAGTCTGTTACATGCTGGATCTGTGTTACTTTTGGTGTGCTAATTCTACGGCTGGATTGCCGTTACCGAAGTTGGGGAAGACCCATTCTACTAGGAAGATGGGCTCTTCTTTGCTACGCTCTACAAGTTTGATACCCTGGCTGATGGGGACCTCATGTTTGCTCAATCGGTGCTGCAGAGTTGTCCGCACTCTCCCACCCGTTCTGGAGCTTTGGTATATACCCCATGGTCCTTTTGGAGTCCCCAGCATCCTCTAGGACGTAAGAGAAAATAGGATTTTGGTACCTACCGGTAAATCCTTTTCTCCTAGTCCGTAGAGGATGCTGGGCGCCCGTCCCAGTGCGTACTGTGTCTGTAGTTATTGATTTGGTTACACTTGGTGGTGTTTCTTCTCTGTCAGGTTATTACTGACGTTGTTCATGCCAGGGCATGTGGTTTCTTATTATTGGTTGGGTTGACACACAGGTTGTGTTACATATTCTCGCAGCATATGGCTGTATGTTTTTCATACTGTGGGCTGGTATTCTGTTGAAGGCCATGTCTAGCGGTATGTTTGTGGTGTGATCTGGTATAACACTCACTGTGTTTTTTAAATTATAAATTCTTTCCTCGAAATGTCCATCTTTCCTGGGCACAGTTTTTTAACTGAGGTGTGGAGGAGGGGAATAGAGGGAAGAGCCAGTTCACACCCAGTTTAAGTCTTTATAGTGTGCCCAAGCTCCTGCGGATCCGTCTATACCCCCCATGGTCCTTTTGGAGTCCCCAGCATCCTCTACGGACTAGGAGAAAAGGATTTACCGGTAGGTACCAAAATCCTATTATTTGTAGTGATGTGCACCGGAAATTTTTCGGGTTTTGTGTTTTGGTTTTGGGTTCGGTTCCGCGGCCGTGTTTTGGGTTCGAACGCGTTTTGGCAAAACCTCACCGGAATTTTTTTGTCGGATTCGGGTTTTTTTTTCTCCAAAAAAACCAAAAAAACAGCTTAAATCATAGAATTTGGGGGTCATTTTAATCCCATAGTATTATTAACCTCAATAACCATAATTTCCACTCATTTTTAGTCTATTCTGAACACCTCACACCTCACAACATTATTTTTAGTCCTAAAATTTGCACCGAGGTAGCTGTGTGACTAAGCTAAGCGACCCAAGTGGCCGACACAAACACCTGGCCCATCTAGGAGTGGCACTGCAGTGTCACGCAGGATGGCCCTTCAAAAAAATACTCCCCAAACAGCACATGACGCAAAGAAAAAAAGAGGCGCAATGAGGTAGCTGTGTGACTAAGATAAGCGACCCAAGTGGCCGACACAAACACCTGGCCCATCTAGGAGTGGCACTGCAGTGTCACGCAGGATGGCCCTTCAAAAAAATACTCCCCAAACAGCACATGACGCAAAGAAAAAAAGAGGCGCAATGAGGTAGCTGTGTGAATAAGATAAGCGACCCAAGTGGCCGACACAAACACCTGGCCCATCTAGGAGTAGCACTGCAGTGTCACGCAGGATGGCCCTTCAAAAAAATACTCCCCAAACAGCACATGACGCAAAGAAAAATGAAAGAAAAAAGAGGTGCAAGATGGAATTGTCCTTGGGCCCTCCCACCCACCCTTATGTTGTATAAACAGGACTTGCACACTTTAACGAACCCATCATTTCAGCGACAGGGTCTGCCACACGACTGTGACTGAAATGACTGGTTGGTTTGGGCCCCCACCAAAAAAGAAGCAATCAATCTCTCCTTGCACAAACTGGCTCTACAGAGGCAAGATGTCCACCTCATCATCATCGTCCGATTCATCACCCCTTTCACTGTGTACATCCCCCTCCTCACAGATTATTAATTCGTCCCCACTGGAATCCACCATCTCAGGTCCCCGTGTACTTTCTGGAGGCAATTGCTGCTGGTGAATGTCTCCACAGGTATACAATGTAGATGGATGGATAGTATACTTTATGTATGACGACGAGTGACTGAAGACACAGAGGTAGGTACAGCAGTGGCCTACCGTACTGCTATATACAGTATAATGGACCTGGTGGACACTGTCAGCAGACTGCGTTTATAGTATAAAGAAAAAAAGACACCACAGGTATACAATGTAGATGGATGGATAGTATACTTTATGTATGACGACGAGTGACTGAAGACACAGAGGTAGGTACAGCAGTGGCCTACCGTACTGCTATATACAGTATAATGGACCTGGTGGACACTGTCAGCAGACTGCGTTTATAGTATAAAGAAAAAAAGACACCACAGGAGTGTTTTTCAGGCAGACAAACGTATACTGGTGGTCACTGTCAGCAAAACTGTGCACTGTACTCCTGCTATAGCTGCTCCCCAGTCTCCCCCACAATTAAGCAATGTGAGCACTCAGCACAGATATATCATGCAGCACACTGAGCACAGATATGGTATGGAGCGTTTTTTTCAGGCAGAGAACGGATAAAAAAAAACTAGCAAAACTCTGCACTGTACTCCTCCTAACAGCTGCTCCCCAATCCTCCCCACAATAAGCTAAGCAGTAGCAATCAGATCAACTAACTATTACTATATAAACGGAGAGGACGCCAGCCACGTCCTCTCCCTATCAATCTCAATGCACGTGTGAAAATGGCGGCGACGCGCGGCTGCTTATATAGAATCCGAATATCGCGAGAATCCGACAGCGGGATGATGACGTTCGGGCGCGCTCGGGTTAGCCGAGCCATACGGGAGAATCTGAGTATGGCTCGGACCCGTGTAAAAAGGGTAAAGTTCGGGGGGTTCGGTTTCTCGGAAACCGAACCCGCTCATCACTAATTATTTGTTATTTTTATTTTTAAATAAAGACTGAAGAATGCTGCCTGCATTAGTATCCAACCTTTCAAGATGGCCATCTGACACTTCTGGCAAATTCCGCACAGCACACATAGAGGCGGGATCTGGCCTAGTAGGTCCGCCTCCTGATGCTCTGCTAGGTTGCAGTGTATACACATACAGAGAGATGGGGCAAACTGCGAGGCCATGCCCCCATGACATGTGGCATGCCCCTTTGATCTTTGACCATGCGCCTTTGTCATGCGTGCATAGTGGAGTACCAGGACTGTCTAAGGGTGGCTACACACCAGAATGACCACGATCGTGGGACAATTTCCGTTGAAATTCCCGGGAGCTCCCGGGCAGTCCCAGGCTCATGACTTGTTAAAAACAGTGCATTTGTGTCAAACGATTGTCAAATGAACGCAATCCGATTCTGATGGTCGTTTGACGGTCGGATCCAGTGCATCGTGTGTTGCACAGTACACCATGCGACTGTCTTGCAGATTGGTCTTTGGAATTTCAAATAGGCGGGTAGCACGATGATTGGAGATGCAAACACATTAACACACACACGATCTGCACACGATCGGCACCCAATCGAAGGTCGGATTGAGAATCTTTACTGCAGTAGGTAAAATCTCCAATCCGACATACGAGCGTTGGGGGCGCGCATCGGATCAGAATCGTTATCAAAACGGATACGATTCTGCATTTTTTCCATAAAATCGATCATACGACGTGTCGAAATTGGGGGAATGGAGGCCAAATCATCCTGGTGTGTAGCCATACTAAGAGTCCCAGTCTGTCCCTGGCTGCAATTAAATCTTTAAGTCTTTCGGGGTATGTTCTACCAGTTTTGAACACCATTCTTGAGTGATTTTTTTCCCCATTCTTATTTGCATATTTGCTCCAAGTTAGTTATGAGGGTTTTTTTTTCTTCCAATCTACTAATGTCACCCATTGTTGAGTGGCCCAGCCAGAGCCCAGACTTGAATCCGATTGAACATCTCTAAAGAGATCTGAAAATGGCTGTGCACCAACGCTTCCCATCCAACCTGATGGAACTTGAGAGGTGCCGCAAATAGGAATGGGCGAAACTGCCCAAAGATAGATGTGCCAAGCTTGTGGCATCATATTCAAAAAGACTTGAGGCTGTAATTGCTGCCAATGGTGCATCAACAAAGTATTGAGCAAAGGCTGTGAATACTTATGTACATGTGATTTCTTAGTTTTTTATTTTTTTATAAATTTACAAAAATCTAAAAAAAACTTTTTTCATGTTGTCATTATGGGGTATTGTGTGTAGAATTTTGAGGGGAAAAAATGTATTCCATTTTGGAATAAGGCATAACAAAATGTGGAAAAAGTGAAGCGCTGTGAATACTTTCTGTATGCACTGTAGCTGCAGTCAGCCCAGACTATTAGGATCAGTGATAACAGCTGCCAGAGACTGTTGCAGGGGGAAAGAAGGGATCTGTAGCTTCCCTGAGCTCAGGCTGCAGGAAGATGGTAGAAGTCAAGGGGTTAAAAAAGCAAACAATATAAACTAGAGATGTGCACCGACCAGGGGCGTAGCCAGAACTTTGTGGGCCCTATAGCAACATTTTGAAGGGCCTGTCTCATTGCTTCCAGAGTGACACCTCTCCGCAGCATTTGTTAATTTTATGCCCCATAGTAGTGCCCTAGTTCATATTATGTCACATTATAGGGCTTCCAGTACACATTATGCAACACATGACCCCAAATTTACATTATAATTTACATTGTCCCCCTGTTCAATATGTGCCACACTACAGTGCCCCCCAGTTCATATTATGTGGGGGGCACTATATGTGAAGTGGGGGGCACACTATAGTGCCCCACTTCATAAATTGCCAGACTACAGTGCCCCAGTTCATATTATGCCACACTATGTATTGCCACACTATAGTGCCCCCAGTTCATATTATGTAACATTCTTATGCCCTTTGGTTCATTTATACTACATTACAATGAGCAGCTCCAGGGACATACCTAGACATATTGCAGGGTCCAAGGCATCTACCAGTGGTGAAAAAAATGTATATAATACAATAAACTGTGACTGGGAAGGTGGACCCCTCTCAGCTCTGGGCCCCATAGCAGCTGCACTTCCTGCATCTATGGTAGCTATGCCTTTGGCGCCTACCCCCGTTTTTTGGTTTTGGTGTTGAATCCGTATCTCCTTCATGTTTTTGGATCTATATTTAGTTTTACCAAAACCGCCCTTGTGTGTTTTGGTTTTGGATCTGTATTTGTTTCATAAAAACTGCTAAAATCACATAATTTGGGCCTTTTTTTCATTCCTACAGTGTTATTAACCTCCATAACATTGATTTCCAGTAATTTCCAGTCAAATTTGACCAGCTCACAATATTGTTCAGCAATACAGGCTAAAGGCTGGCTGGCTGGCTGGCTAAACCAAGCAGTAGAGCAGTAGCACAAACATATGGCAGCGGTCAGCCCATTGAATTCAAATGGGACTGGCGCCTGAAGCATAACCTCAAGATCTGACAGCGGGATCCTGTAGTTTTTGCCTCGATTTGTGATCCGGGCCAGGCACGGAGATCCAAACGGTTATTCACAGAGAACCGGACCTGCTCATCTTTAAGATAAACTGAGGTTTTCCATGCCAAACATTGGGGGTAATTCCAAGTTGATCGCAGCAGGAATTTAGTTAGCAATTGGGCAAAACCATGTGCACTGCAGGGGAGGCAGATTTAACATGTGCAGAGAGAATTAGATTTGGGTGGGTTATTTTATTTCTGTGCAGGGTAAATACTGGCTGCTTTATTTTTACACTGCCAATTAGATTGCAGATTGAACTCACCACACCCAAATCTATCTCTCTCTGCACATGTTAAATCTGCCTCCCCTGCAGTGCACATGGGCCCTCATTCCGAGTTGTTCGCTCGCAAGGCGATTTTAGCAGTATTGCACACGCTAAGCTGCCGCCTACTGGGAGTGAATCTTAGCTTCTTAAAATTGCGAACGAAAGATTCGCAATATTGCGATTACACATCTCGTAGCAGTTTCAGAGTAGCTTCAGACTTACTCGGCATCTGCGATCAGTTCAGTGCTTATCGTTCCTGGTTTGACGTCACAAACACACCCAGCGTTCGCCCAGACACTCCTCCGTTTCTCCAGCCACTCCCGCGTTTTTTCCGGAAACGGTAGCGTTTTTTCCCACACGCCCATAAAACGGCCTGTTTCCGCCCAGTAACACCCATTTCCTGTCAATCACATTACGATCGCCAGAACGATGAAAAAGCCGTGAGTAAAAATCCTAACTGCATAGCAAATTTACTTGGCGCAGTCGCAGTGCGGAAATTGCGCATGCGCATTAAGCGGAAAATCGCTGCGATGCGAAGATTTTTACCGAGCGAACAACTCGGAATGAGGGCCATGGTTTTGCCCAATTGCTAACTAAATTCCTGCTGCGATCAACTTGGAATTACCCCCATTGTTAGATAGTTTGTCCAACACCTTAAGCTTACTGGAGTGATATTTGAGTTTGTCTTCAAAACCTTATATATGTTGGATTAGCTGTTGGTTTTTTTAATTTTACATTTGATATATGTTTTGATGGCCGCACAAGTATTTGGAATTGTGATTTTTCTTCTTCTTTCTTTTCCAGGCCATTATGTCAGAGATGTTTGTGTATATGGGACAGGAGATTTACAGTGGCTGTTCAATTCCAATGAACTTTTTGCAAACAAATTTGAGCTAACAAGCTACCCTCCTACAGTGGAGTGCCTGGAACTTAGAATACGGAACAAGACATTGGCTGAAAGCGAAACTGCACTACAACCTCTCTGGTTATTTTAATTGCTATGAAAATTTATTAAAACCAATATTTTTAATAACTTTGTGCATTAAACAAAGTGTGTGTACAGTCGCACAATTAATTTATGTTTCATATACACCTTATACACACAGCCTGAAGGTCATTTAATACAATATTTTTAATAACTTTCTGTATTAAACAAAGTTTGTGTACATTGAGCCATCAGAAAACAAAAGTTTCACTATCTCACTCAAAAAATGCCGTATTTCGGTATACAGTATTCCGTATTTCGGAATATTTGGATATGCAGGGACGTGCAGTCAGGGGAGGCAGTGCCTCCCCTGTCATTAATGATTAAAATAATACAAAGAAGATACTTATGACACATATTCTGTGTCATAAGTATCTGCTGTAGCCTTTACATTATTTTAATCATTTAAACACACTTAAAAAATGGTTTTGTGTGTGTTCCAGAGGTACCGCTCTCGGTGCCTCCAGCTAACAATGTGAAACAGCCGGAAGTGGGGGGCAGGGACAAGCATCGGGCAGTAGAAGCCCATTAAAAAAATCCCTATAAGCGACACCTGCTAGGAGTGCCGCTTTGACACGCCCCTATCACTTTGTTAGCTATGATTGGCCAGTGGCAGTGCCCCCACCCCTGTCATCTGAGATTTTATTTAAATATGTGGCCCGCCCCCCTAAGCCTGTCTCCCAGCAATAGCAGTCAGCCAGTCAGAGGACACAGGAGGTGACTGGCTGTTTCCTCCTGTAGCGGCGGAGACAGGGTCAGCATGCAGCGGGGAGAAGCAGCCAATCATAGCCTGCGGTGTCTCCCGCCAGTCCGGCACGGTTTCAATCCCCCTCACCGCAGCGCTGCACACTGACCTGGGCTCTGCCGCCAGCACCATGAATCTGTGCTGCAGCGCTGGCCCCGCTCACCCAGCACAGCTCCACCTCCTCCCCGCTGCACGCTGACCCTGTCTCCGTCACCAGCACCAAGAGACTGGTCCCGCTCACCCGGCACAGCGCCTCCTCCGCAATGGTGAGTGCAGCTCCGCATCTGCCCTGTGCCCCCAGCCCGACGCTGTCGGGGGAGGGGGGGGGGGAGCTACTGCAATGTGTCTCAGTGCTCTACCTGGTGCAATGTGTCTCAGTGCAATACCTAGTGCAATGTGTCTCAGTGGTCTCAGTGCTCTACCTGGTGCAATGTGTCTCAGTGCAATACCTGGTGCAATGTGTCTCAGTGCTCTACCTGGTGCAATGTGTCTCAGTTCTCTACCTGGCGCAATGTGTATAATGCCTCTACCTGGCGCAATGTGTCTCAGTGCTCTACCTAGCGCAATGTGTCTCAGTGCAAAACCTGGCGCAATATGTATAATGCCTCTACCTGGCGCAATGTGTCTCAGTGCTCTACCTGGCGCAATGTGTCTCAGTGCGCGCAATGTGTCTCAGTGCTCTACCTGGTGCAATGTGTCTCAGTGCAATACCTGGCGCAATGTGTATAATGTGCTCTACCTGGCGCAATGTGTCTCAGTGCTCTATCTGGCGCAATGTGTCTCAGTGCTCTGCCTGGTGCAATGTGTCTCAGTGCAATACCTGGTGCAATGTGTCTCAGTTCTCCACCTGGCGCAATGTGTATAATGTGCTCTACCTGGCACAAAGTGTATAACGTGCTCTGCCTGGCGCAAAGTGTATAATGTGCTCTGCCTGGCGCAAAGTGTATAACGTGCTCTGCCTGGCGCAAAGTGTATAACGTGCTCTGCCTGGCGCAAAGTGTATAACGTGCTCTGCCTTGTGCACAGTGTATAACGTGCTCTGCCTGGCGCAGTGTGTATTGGAGGTTCTACCTGGTGCAATGTGTATTAGCTTCACTACGGCACGCAATGCCCATACTTTTGCATGTTGGAAGGGGAGCACCAATTCACTTTCTGCCTTAGGACACCAAAATGTCTACTTACAGCTCTGGTTCAGTGTCCTGTATGCTACACAGCCCTGCAGCATTGTCACCCCCCTCCTCCTTTCAACACTTTGTAGTGTCCAAATCAAGTGTTTTTATATTTTAATAATAAAATTAATAAAAACCTTCATTCCGATGGGACCCAGAAAAGGACAGATAGGACCCCAATTTTTCAAAAGTGAGGGGTCCCTGGGACCCAGTTTTTTTTTAGACTCAGTGCAATCACTGGGGTGTACATATACAAGGAATTCGCCACTCATATCAAACAGTCCAGCGTCCTGGGTGCCCTCCAATGCAGGGGTGAAAGAAAGAGTGATCTGGCGTCACTCATGGTCGCAGTATAAATAATAAGGTGGTTACATCTGTATACTTCTCAACGCTTCAATTTTATGAAATCATTTTCAGCTGACGTCATGCTCGCTGCGAATGGGCACCATTCTGACATCAGTGGAAGTTTGGGACAGCAGTAAGCTTAGCAGCACATGGGGCTTGGTGAAGAGTGTTTAAGGTAAGCCACAGTTATCTTATTTTACTCTTGATGAAAATTTTGTTATGAAATTGAAACATTAAAAAGTTTATAGGTGTAACCGCCTTATCAATATTTATACACTGACCGGGAGTTCCGCCAGATCACACCTTGTTTATATATATATATATATATATATATATATATAATATATACAAAATGAAAGTAGTCAGCGCCTTTCAATGCCCAGAGAAGAAAAATAGGGGAGAGGACTATGGTTATGTGAACTAGAGGTGGTGACGAAATTGGAAAAAAACACTTATCTCAATAGGAAATCTTCAGTCCTCAGACCAATAGTAATTCATAATGATATGCAAAAGAGAAGAAACAACAAATGGTGTGTACCGTTTTAACCTATATGTACTCTCATAACATTTTGCTACTAAGTGGGTGTTAATGGAAATAATCCCAAAATATCACACTCCACAGTGTTATAGCAGAAAGAATTTTTCACATATGTTTAATTAGTACATCAATAGATCCAGGGTTAAAAATGAGCAGGTATCACACGTACAAAAAACAAAAGTTCTAAAAGCTTATCTGTCCATCATAAGAGGGTCCAGGGTAGTTCCAGTGTGTGTGTATATATATATATATATATATATATATATATATATATAGGACTTGCACAGGGGGCGTTGGCACGGTGGTCACATCCAGAGGCACGGTGCTGACATGAGGTACAGGGCCCCCTGTCTGAAGTGCCCTTGGCCCCCTGAAGGCTTGATCCAGCTCTGTGGCAGCGATCTCCTCTCTTGTTCCAGCAGCCTGCAGTGCACTCACCAGCCAGCGCAGGCCGCACAGCCCTGTTATCGCCGTGGCCCGCAACAGGCTATGATCTATGTGGGAGATTGGCGGGTACTTTATTTTGACATGGGCTAAGCTCACCCATGCTGTATTGGGGACCCAATGCTGTACAGCGTGTATTGTATGCTGTATGCATACTGCTGACAGAGTGGGACAGTAATGTGCTCTCCCTAGTATCACCCTCTCCCAGTCACCCATAGCTGGCACCAACTGCTGTCACCCTCTCCCTGTCACCCACAGCTGGTATCGACTGCTGGCAGCCTCTCCCTGTCACCCACTGCTGTCACCATGTCGCTGTCACCCTCTTCCTGTCACCAGCTCCCTGGCATCACCCTTTCCCTGTCACCTACTCCTATCACCCTCTCCTGGCATCACCCTCTCCCTGTCACCCACAGCTGGCACCGACTGCTGGCACCATCTCACTGTCACCCTCTTCCTGTCTCCAGCTCACTGCTGTCACCCTCTCCCTGTCGCTCACTGCTGTCATACTCTGCCTGGCATCACCCTCAACCTGTCACCCACTGTTGTCACCCTCTCCCTCTCACCCTGGCATCACCCTCTCCCTGTCACCCACTGCTGTCACCCTCACTCTGGCATCACTCTCTCCCTGTCACCCACTGTATCTCCCCTGCATCACTGTCTCCCCATCACTATCTCTCTCGTGTCACCCTCTGCATTTCCATCATCCTCTCCTCATCATACGGACATGCCTCTTGGTGTGAGGCCACACCCTCACTGCAAGACCACAACCAGTTTTCTGGGAGCACGTGTGCCTTCGGTGCATGCAGGGACAGTGGCGGTAGCGGGCATCAGCACGGAGGCGGTAGCAGGCATCAGCGGGACTCGGCAGACATTATGGCTGCAGGGCCTCACCAGCCACTGACCTCACCGCACTGTGGATATGGGATACTCAACCTGTATAATAAGTATAAAATGTTATTTATATTTTTTCTTCCTGGCCCATTCCACCTGATCAGACACAATAAGCAGCACACATGGTAAGGTAGATTTGTATATTATTTTCTTTAATTAATACTTCAGAACTCCAGATGGCACTGTGTATTTAATAAATGTTGTTCATACAAGTAAATGTATTTCCAACAAGTGATTATTGTACTGTGCAAGTGTGTAGACATTAAAATATTTATCTATCTGCTCCTGGTCACACGCCTCAAACAAGTTAAATTTTAATGAGGTCTATAATTTAACCAGGAAAAATCAGTGTGCAATGCTTTTACACTGTTACATTCTCTGTGATGTTCCTGATATGGAATATATTGATTGTATTGTTGTCCATGAGGATATTATACATACTGTATGTCTTTTCTAAATCCTGTATGCACTGAGTATAGGTTTGAATTACATTCAAGCTTTCTTTAGAGGTGACAGTTGCACAGCTATGCTACTGTATATTCCCAGAAAAGCCCTTGTGTCAGTGGTGTTTGGTTCCGGATCTGCTTTCTTCACTCTCTTCAGTCTCAAGATTGCTTTTCTAATGTGAAACTTTCTTCCACGGATTCAGTATGAATTACCGGCGGCCAGGATGCTGACTGTCAGTATACCGACAGTGGCAACCCGGCCGACAGTATTCCGGCAGCAGGGCAAGCGCAAGGAGTCCCATTTGCGCTTGCCCCGCTGTCACGGCGCTATCTATTCCCACTCTATAGGGTGTCGAGTACACCCACAATTGAGAATAGTCCTGTAGGGCTGGTATTCCGGCTGGCGGCATTGCCGGCTTGTGGGATTCCGGTGTCAGTATCCTGACCGACACCGGAATCCTGTCTGCACAGAAATACAGATCCAAGTTCCATCAGACAGAATAGGGCATATATATGCAATGCAACGACGGGTAAATTCACTTCTGTAGCACTATAAGCCAAATCTTGCCTTTTGTGCCCATGTATATGTGTGACTCCCATCAGCACTTTACTACTTATATGCAGTCATTTATTTTAGGTCAGATTAATGCATAAATAAGGAACATTCTGCTAAGTCCTAATAGAACTAATGGAAATAATGGGGAATTTGCTTGTTTGTATTAGATGTCCCTTTGGATTGATTTCATTGATCAGATTACTGCTAAAGACGATCAGAAGTAGACGGGATAAGGAGCGTGTACAGATATTTAATTTTGTATGAGTTACATTTGAGAAACTTACACATTTTGACAAACTTATGGGGTCACTTGAACTTTGAGGGGTGTAATGACAAGTCATTTAAAAGTGTCTAACCTGTAGGTACATGTAGAAGTGATGTCTGGAAAGCAGATATTGTCATTAAAGGTCTGTGAAGGAGTACCATTTACCTCCAGGGTCAAATACTTTAGATGAAGGATTAAGGGGTATATTTACTAAGCCTTGGATGGAGAAAAAGTAGATGGAGATAAAGTACCGGTCAACCAGCTCCTAACTGTCATTTTTCAAACCCAGCCTGTGAATTGTCAGTTAGGAGTGTATTGGCTGGTAATTTATTTCCGTTGACTTTATCTCCATACAAGTCTAAGTAAATAGACCCCTAAGTCTTATCTCTCCAAAAACGATAGGCTGGATTATGACGTGAGAGTGTGTGTGTGGAAGGGAGGGGGGGGGGGAGCTGGGTTACCCCATAGCAAAAAGTAATGGAAATCACAAGAATTCTCACAGCATTTTTTGTTGATGTCTAACTAGGCTTCATATGTATCCCGGAGAAGTACGTTTTGTGAAATAAAATATGGGATTTGAGAAGACTTAACGTGCAGAAGAGCTCCAGGTGAGTAAGGAAAAAAGAGAGCTCTGTCTAAATCTCTATAAACGTAAGTACCTTGGTCTGACAGCCAGTCCCAGATGTACTGAAAGAAAATTTCTAGAGTATACGATGTAAGATCTGGAGCTCCTAGGCCTCCATCACTTTTAAGATTCTGTAGTTTATATTTAGCTATTCCCGGCCTCTTATTTTGCCAAAGAAATTTGGAGAAGAGAGATTCTAACTTCAAAATATCTGTCTTCATAAGGGAGATAGGCAGCATCTGCATAAAATAAAACATGTTTGGGAATATAATACTTTTAATGACTGACAATCTACCCAACAAAGACAGAAACAGTTTAGTCCAATTCTCCAGTAATTGTGATATAATGGTGTAAAATTTAATTTATAGAATTTATATAATTGAGAGAGGTCAGAAAAAATAGTTATTCCCAAACATTTTATTTGAATAGGGCTATTTTAAAAGGCGGTATCCCAGAAAGATTTACCGTAGAAGGGGAGGTGTTTCCTAACAGTAGGATTTCAGATTTAGTAATATTTACTTTAAACCCGGCAATGCTATCAAAGGAGTTAATGAGATTCCTAAAAGCAGGGAGGGAGCGCTCAGGGTCAGAAGGAAATAACAGGATATCATCAGAAAACAAGGCTTTTTTTAAGTCCACCCCTCTAATAGTAATATCATGGATAAATGATGGAGAACGTATTGCCACAGCAAGGATTTTTATAGCTATAGCGAAAAGAAGGGGAGACAAGGGACAACCTTGTCTTGTACCTCTCCCTATGACTATAGGGGGTGAAAGAAATCCATTGGTGGAAATTCTGGAAGATGAAATAGTATATAATGTACATAACAACATGATGAAGGTGTTTGGGAAGCCAAACTGCTGTAAGGTATTAAAAAAAGTGAGGCCAAAGGAGAAGGTCGAAGGCCTATCTGCATCTAGAAATATGATGATATTAGATTTATGTGAAATATCCGGCCTGGAAGATAGATGATAGATGGCCGAAATGACCCTATGCCCATTCGTCACTGAATGTCGACCCGTAACAAAGTCAGATTGGTCTGTATGAATGATGTTTGGCATGATAAACTTCAATCGATCTGCTTAAATTTTAATTAGTATCTTATAAGAGAAATCAGTCTATAAGACCCAGGAAGGGAAGGGTCTTTGCCAGGTTAAAGTAACATTTTTATATCCACAGAATTAAAATCTTTGGGAAGGGTTTCATCAGTCATTAGTCTATTATAAAAATAAACCAGAGACTCACAAATATGGGGAGAGTTTCTAAAATTCTCCAGTGAAACCGTCGGGTCCCGGGGCTTTAGCAGGTTTCAATTTGCCTATAGCAATTGTGACTTCTTTCAAGGCAATGGGGGTGATAAGTTCACGGCCCACGTCAATAGAGATCTGAGGTAATGGATGACCTGACCAATATGGGGAAGGACTGGTAGAATCATGTTGAGAGGAAGAAATGTAAGAGGATTTGTTGAAACTTTCCTAGACTGAAGGAGGGGTGGTGGTGAATATGGGATTCATAAAATTAATGCATTAAATCTGAGATCTGGCTGCTAGAGATGGTTTCTGAGTTTTAAGAGGGTGAACAACCATCGGGGGTCTGGTACCTGACAGTAAATGACTAAGTAGTTTCCCAGTTTTGTTTCCGAATCTGTGCAACTTATAATTAATTCCAAAGAGGTATTTATCCCTCATAATGCGGAAATACTCATTAAAATGTAATTTAGCATCTCGATAAGGTGCTTTAGTCAACACATTTGGAGTAGTTTCAAAAGCCTGGTAGGCATTAGAAAGTGTTTGTTGTAAGCCTAAATAAGTATCAGCTTATTGTTTCCTAATGTGACCTGTATACAAGATTATTGCTCTTCTGAGCACAGTTTTGGGCATCTTTCAAAGTAATGCTGGATTATCTTTGGCATGACCTAGATTGTTCAATTTATCATTTGTACATGCATTAGTTAATTTATTTCAAAAACGAATATATTGTGAAAGATGTGATGGAAATATCCATAAACCAATTGGGCTTCTTTCCACGTGAAGCTGAAAGGTAACCCAGACTAGGGCATGGTCTGATAGAGAGATCGGTTCAATATAACAATTTTGTACCTTAGGAAACAAGAAGCTAGAAAATAAAATATAAAATCCATAATGTCACAACGCTGCCGGCCAATTCTACAAATACGCCAATTTGAGAATTGCCATATGCGACGTGGGGTCACTTTTGACACACGGGATTAATCAAACACCTTAGCTGCCACCAGGAAGTGGAAATTAGCGTCTAAATGCAAGGTAGTCTTTTCTTCTATCTGTCACACATACACTGCAATACTTAGAAAAGTAGGTAGACGTGGGCAACATGAGGCCTTAGTTTATAAGAATCACAGAATCAGAACTAAAAATTAGATGTTTAATTTCAAGAATACTTCAGAGCTTTAGTTACAAAAAGATGTTGCAAAGATTATTAAGAATATTTTAAAACACAGTTTATGGTATGATCTCAATAAATGAAAAGAAATAAAAAATACAGAAAACCTAACTCAAATGAACTTAGGTGGCTCTGTTGTGGGGGAGTTTCAGAGAATAGACAACGGTCATCTCCTACATATGTTGAGTCCCCAAGAAATGCACTCTCTGTCCCAGTGAGAGGGACAGATATAGCCCTCAGCTGCAGCAGCCCCCTCCCCCCCCCCCCCCTTGAAATTTTTAACCACTTCCCTGCTGGACACAAAACATACACCATTTTTACATACTGTTGGTGCTTGGCAACAGGCAGGTGGGAGGGGGTGTAGCCCAAAGGGATACTGTATGAATCTCTTTCAAAGAGAGTGAGGTCTGTGATCTGTATATCACAACTTCCTAAGCATGGAGTTGTGGATTGAAGTTCCAGAGGTTTATGATACTAGCCAGGAAATAGGATTCCTGAACATTCCAGTCAGGGCATTGGTCACAATTCCCTGGTCTGTTTACAGAGCCCCCCCTGTTTCCATAACAAACTAATTGGGCTTATCAGACCTCAATGTCCAAAGCTTGGCAATATCTGCTTTGAACACATACTTTTGATGTAGAAATTAAATCCCCTTTTACAACATCATGTCAGGGTCCCAGACCACAGGTAATTTATATTTTGGACAATACACAACTCTGGGTCAGCTCACAGGAGAAATTGTGATTTCCCTGACATCTCCCTCTTATAAGCAGTTATAACCTCTGGTCTGGTCATTGCTTTCATCCCTAACTTTATGGTCTGTAGATCTCCCCCAGCCTAGATGCATGGAGGTCAAATGCAGGAAATTGCCTGTCAGCCATTTTGTCACATTTAAGCTGAAAGAATACAAAATTATATATATACAGTCACTTGAAAACCTTACTGGTGATTATTTCTGCAGGTAATCACCACCCCTTAGATCACATATAATTTGTTTTTCTCCTTTCTGCATTTAAACATGACACATACCATAGTATTATGTGCTGCTGAACTGTTATGCACACCAGTGCCTGCAGGAATGTACTGGTGTCTGAACTGTTATGCACACCAGTGCCTGCAGGAATGTACTGGTGTCTGAACTGTTATGCACACCAGTGCCTGCAGGAATGTACTGGTGTCTGAACGGATAGGGATGCAAAACAAATGAACTCACAGACAGACTGGGGAATATGACATTACGTACACAGAAGGTGATAGGGTAACAAAATAAACACAAAGTGAACAGAGAAGCCCAGAGGCTAAGAAACTGGGTGTCTCCCTATTATTAGGAATGCTCAGATGAAAAAAAGCAAGATGTTGTGTTTTAATACGTAGAGAACCCGAAATGCTGTTGCTAAGGGCAACAGCAAAACCCTAAAGGGTTACCAACGGGTGTGGCAGTAAACTCCTTGGTCAGAGATGGAATGATAGACACAAGGAGAGTCTCCACAATCCTAATCCTCACTTGCAGTGCACAGGTTCAGCTTACTGCCACTAAACTGAATACCTGAACACCTTGCACAGTGAGACAGGATTTAGGCAGGCAGTCTGAGAATACAGCCGCAAACCTGCTAAGTTCACAGAGTAGCAAAAGAACCCCAGCAGGTTAAACGACTGACTTCAGTCTTACTGCTAGGTCTGGATTGGCAGAGTGTAGTACCAAATCCCCAGGCCTATTTGCAGTAAGCAACAACAAATACAAAGCTACACAGTACTGGCTAACTTTCAGGAACTGACTAACCAACAACGATTCAGCAGCATCTGCTTAACCTGAGAAGAGGCCTTATAAAGCAGGTGCTGTCCACGCCCCACTCAGACCTCACAGACTGTGAGCACAAAAACCAGCACCGGATCCCCTGCCGTGCACAGAGCCTGTAACCACTGCACAGCAAAAGACCCGAACCGGAGTATCAGCTGCGCTCAGGTTACTCCGCTAGCACTTGTCTCCCGGTTGCCATGACGACGTGGCAGCACAGGGCAGGAGACCCTAACATGAACGACACAAAAATTCCCTATCTGTGATATGTAGAGCTCGCCAGATATGGAGTTTTATTCCATAAATTTTAGTTTCTGCAAAAACATATCTGTTATGCTTACACTCAGTTATGTAGGTTTATAGGAGGTGCCTTGTGATGCTCATGCAATTACCCAGTGCCCAGTCTTTTAGACTTCTGCAATGCTAGCCTTCTCGTTTAGCAGCCACCTTTCCAGGATAAATTAGGTCCACCCCATACTCAGATGCCCCCAGGTTTTATGTATGGACAAGGTGACTATAGGAGGCTGGGCAGGGGTAAATGCAATACCGTGAGACATTCGCCAGACACAACCTTACTACTATACTAAGGCACAGATGGAGGAGTATATAAGCAGTGCACGTGAGTGCAACAATGCACAGGTTGGAATATAATCTTAACACAATCAATATGTACATGCAACAATGCCCAGGGTGTTATTAGCAATGAGACTGTATATACAATTGATTTGCAAATGCAACAATACACAGCATGTAATAAGCAGCTTAATTAAATATTAATGCAACCATACACAAGGTGGATACAATAAAGAAATGTAGGCAAAGGCAGTGCATGTGTGGAAACTCTACACCAAAACCTGAATACAAGGCTAGCTGGTTCTGATAAGGAAAGCAGTCAGACAAGGTCTCAGAATCACGGATATTAACAGGCTGACAGGTTCTCACTAAGAGCATGAACTATCACCAGCGATATAGGAGAGACCAGGAAGGGAATATAAATGGTTCTTGCACCAATCAGAACCATGTAGTCTATTTAATAAAACTCTATGCAGCTGACCTGCTGCACGTACCTTACACCCTAAGCAACGGGGAACGGCGTCTGCCTCCAGCATCCCAGTTGCTAGGAGTGTGGATTTTCCCAGCGCCCGGTGTCTGCCTGTTCCTAGGCATCGGGCAGGGAACCAGGAGACCTTGTGCCCAGCACCCGCCTGTTGCTAGGCGCCGGGCGGGGGTCAGCGAGAGGTGCGGCATCCCGGCGCCTAGGCAATGGCTGGTACGTGCACCTCCCAGCGCTAACAATATCTTCCTTCGGTATCTGCTTCCACAGACATCACTTCCAGACCCAAATGAGTCCTAGCCAAAACAACCACTCCTCTGGATTTGGAATTAAATGAGGAAGCGGCAACTAAGGACCATTGAAGCATTTGGAGTTTTTTAGTTTCAGGAGGTAAAAAGTGTGTCTCTTGTAAGCATACTATGTATAAAATAAGATTTTACTTACCGGTAAATCTATTTCTCGTAGTCCGTAGTGGATGCTGGGGACTCCGTAAGGACCATGGGGATAGACGGGCTCCGCAGGAGACATGGGCACTTTAGAAAGAATTTAGGTTCTGGTGTGCTCTGGCTCCTCCCTCTATGCCCCTCCTCCAGACCTCAGTTAGAGAAACTGTGCCCAGAAGAGCTGACAGTACAAGGAAAGGATTTTGGTAATCCAGGGCAAGATTCATACCAGCCACACCAATCACACCGTATAACATGAGTTTATAACAACCAGTCAACAGTATGACAACAACAGAGCATCAGGTCCATCCCTGATGCAACCATAACATAACCCTTATTGAAGCAATAACTATATACAAGCATTGCAGAAGAAGTCCGCACTTGGGACGGGCGCCCAGCATCCACTACGGACTACGAGAAATAGATTTACCGGTAAGTAAAATCTTATTTTCTCTAACGTCCTAGTGGATGCTGGGGACTCCGTAAGGACCATGGGGATTATACCAAAGCTCCCAAACGGGCGGGAGAGTGCGGATGACTCTGCAGCACCGATTGAGCAAACACAAGGTCCTCCTCAGCCAGGGTATCAAACTTGTAGAACTTTGCAAAAGTGTTTGAACCTGACCAAGTAGCCGCTCGGCAAAGCTGTAATGCCGAGACCCCTCGGGCAGCCGCCCAAGAAGAGCCCACCTTCCTAGTGGAATGGGCCTTAACTGATTTTGGCAGCGGCAATCCAGCCGCAGAATGAGCCTGCTGAATCGTGTTACAGATCCAGCAAGCAATAGTTTGCTTTGAAGCAGGAGCACCAAACTTGTTGGAAGCATACAGGAGAAACAAAGATTCTGTTTTCCTGACCCTAGCCGTTCTGGCTACATAAACCTTCAAAGCCCTGACCACATCAAGCAACTCGGAATCCTCTAGTCAGTAGTAGCCACAGGCACCACAATAGGTTGGTTTATATGAAAGGATGAAACCACTTTCGGCAGAAATTATGGACGGGTCCGCAATTCTGCTCTATCCGCATGGAAAACCAGATAGGGGCTTTTATG
The DNA here is from genome assembly GCF_028390025.1 of Pseudophryne corroboree. Lineage (NCBI taxonomy): Eukaryota > Metazoa > Chordata > Amphibia > Anura > Myobatrachidae > Pseudophryne > Pseudophryne corroboree. The sequence continues at coordinate 528,171,160 of NC_086448.1, forward strand.
TGACAAAGCCGCCAACTCTGACACACGCCTAGCCGAAGCCAAGGCTAATAGCATGACCACCTTCCACGTGAGATATTTCAACTCCACCGTTTTGAGTGGTCCAAACCAGTGGGATTTCAGGAAACTCAACACCACGTTAAGATCCCAAGGTGCCACTGGAGGCACAAAAGGGGGCTGAATATGCAGCACTCCATTTACAAACGTCTGAACTTCAGGTAGAGAAGTCAACTCCTTTTGAAAGAAAATGGATAGGGCCGAAATCTGGACCTTAATGGAACCCAATTTTAGGCCCAAATTCACTCCTGACTGTAGGAGCTGGAATTCCTCCGTAGGGGCATTCCTGGCCTCACACCAAGCAACATATTTTCGCCATATACGGTGATAATGTTGAGCTGTTACGTCCTTCCTAGCCTTTATCAGCGTAGGAATGACCTCATCCGGAATGCCTTTCTCTGCTAGTATCCGGCGTTCAACCGCCATGCCGTCCAACGCAGCCGCGGCAAGTCTTGGAACAGACAGGGCCCTTGTTGCAACAAGTCCTGTCTTAGAGGAAGAGGCCACGGGTCCTCTGTGAGCATTTCTTGCAGATCTGGATACCAAGTCCTTCGTGGCCAATCTGGAACAATGAGTATTGTTCTCACTCCTCTTTTTCTTATTATCCTCAGCACCTTGGGTATGAGAGGAAGAGGAGGGAATACATAGACCGACTGGAACACCCACGGTATCACCAGGGCGTCTACAGCTATCGCCTGAGGGTCTCTTGACCTGGCGCAATACCTCTGTAGCTTTTTGTTGATGCGGGATGCCATCATGTCCACCTGTGGCAGTCCCCACCGACTTGTAATCTGTGCAAAGACTTCCTGATGAAGTCCCCACTCTCCCGGGTGGAGGTCGTGTCTGCTGAGGAAGTCTGCTTCCCAGTTGTCCACTCCCGGGATGAACACTGCTGACAGTGCGCTTACGTGATTCTCCGCCCAGCTAAGAATTCTGGTGGCTTCCGCCATCACCACCCTGCTCCTTGTGCTGCCTTGTCGGTTTACATGAGCCACTGCGGTGATGTTGTCTGACTGAATCAGAACCGGTTGGTCGCGAAGCAAGTTCTCCGCTTGACGCAGGGCGTTGTATACGGCCCTTAGTTCCAGGATGTTGATGTGAAGGCAAGTCTCTTGACTTGACCACAGACCTTGGAAATCTCTTCCCTGTGTGACTTCTCCCCACCCTCGGAGGCTTGCATCCGTGGTCACCAGGACCCAGTCCTGAATGCCGAATCTGCGGCCCTCTAGAAGGTGAGCGCTCTGCAGCCACCACAGAAGAGACACCCTGGCCCTGGGGGATAGGGTGATTAACCGATGCATCTGAAGATGTGATCCGGACCACTTGTCCAGTAAGTCCCATTGAAAGGTCCTCGCATGGAACCTGCCGAAGGGAATGGCCTCTATGATGCCACCATCTTTCCCAGGACTCGAGTGCAGTGATGCACTGACACCTGTTTTGGTTTTAATTGGTTCTTGACCAGTGTCATGAGTTCCTGAGCTTTCTCTATCGGGAGATAAACCCTTTTCTGGTCTGTGTCTAGAATCATGCCCAGGAAAGGCAGACTAGTCGTAGGAACCAACTGCGACTTTGGAATATTTAGAATCCAGCCGTGTTGCCGTAACACTTCCAGAGAAAGTGCTACGCTGATCAGCAACTGCTCTCTTGATCTCGCTTTTATGAGGAGATCGTCCAAGTATGGGATAATTGTGACCCCTTGCTTCATCAGGAGTACCATCATTTCCGCCATTACCTAGGTAAATATTCTCGGTGCCGTGGAGAGACCAAACGGCAACGTCTGAAATTGGTAATGACAATCCTGTGCCACAAATCTGAGGTACGCCTGATGAGGTGGATAAATGGGGACATGAAGGTATGCATCCTTTATGTCCAGAGACACCATAAAATCCCCCCCTTCCAGGCTTGCGATGACCGCTCTCAGCGATTCCATCTTGAACTTGAACCTTTTCAGGTATATGTTCAGGGATTTTAAATTCAATATGGGTCTGACCGAACCGTCCGGTTTCGGGACTACAAACATGGTCGAATAATAACCCCTTCCCTGTTGAAGGAGGGGAACCTCGACCACCACCTGTTGAAGATACAATTTGTATACTATTTCCCTCTCGTGGGGGGAAGCTGGTCGGGCCGATTTGAGGTATCGGTGAGGGGGCATCTCTTCGACTTCCAGCTTGTATCCCTGAGACACAATTTTTATTGCCCAGGGATCCACCTGGGAGTGAACCCACTTGTGGCTGAAATTTCGAAGACGTGCCCCCACCAGGCCTAGTTCCGCCTGTGGAGCCCCAGCGTCCTGCGGTGGATTTTGTAGAGGCCGTGGAGGGCTTCTGTTCCTGGGAACTAGCTGTGTTGTGCAGCGTCTTTCCTCTGCCCCTGCCTCTGGCAAGAAAGGACGCACCTCAGACTTTCTTGCTTTGTGATCGAAAGGACTGCATTTGATAATGTCATGCTTTCTTAGGCTGTGCGGGAATATAAAGCAAAAGATTAGAATTACCAGCTATAGCTGTGACCAGGTCCGAGAGCCCTTCTCCACACAATTCCTCAGCCTTGTAAGGTAAACCTTGCATATGCCTCTTTTAGTCAGCATCACCTGTGCATGTTCCACAGGACACTTCTAGCAGAAATCGACATAGCGTTGACTCTAGAACCCAGTAGACTAATGTCTCTTTGGGCATGTTTTATATATATATATATATATATATATATATAAAAGACAGCATCTTTTATATATATATATATATATATATACGTATGTATACACATACTAGGGTCTCAATGTCCATGCTGCTACAGCGCTATAACCCCATGCCGACACAATCGCCGGTCTGAGTAGTGTACCAGCATGTGTGTAAATGGACTTCAAAGTACTTTTACTGCATGCTATCTGCAGGATAGCTGAGGATAGCTGTTAAGTCAGCGCTACCTTTTGGGTAAACGTGACAAGCTTTGTCCACCCTAGGGGAAGATTCCCATCGTATCCTGGCCCTAGTAGGGAAAGGATACTCCCTGAGAATTCTTTGTGGGAAGCTGCAGCTTCTTGTCTGGAGATTCCCGCTCTTTTTCTTCATGAGAGGCGGGAAATTTACCTCAGCTTTCTTCCCCTTAAACATGTGTACCCTTGTGTCAGGGACAGATGAGTCATCAGTGATATGCAAAACATCTTTCATTACAATAATCATATATTTAATACTTTCCTGCCATTTTGGCTGTAACTTTGCATTATCGTAGTCGACACTGGAGTCAGACTCCGTGTCGATATCAGTGTCTATTATTTTGGATAGTGAGGGTTGGGAGACTCTGAATGTCTCAGCGACATAGGGACAGACATGGGTAGATTCCCTGTCTGTTCTCTAATCTTTTGTGCAATAAATTTACCTCAGCACTTAATTTCACATATCCAATCAGGTGTCGGCGTAGTCGACGGAGACACCACACACACACACATTTGCTCCATCACCTCCTTAGGAGAGCCTTTTACCTCAGACATGTCGACACACACGTACCGACACACACCACACTCAGGGAATGCTCATCTGAAGATAATTCCCCCACAAGGCCCTTTGGAGAGACAGAGAGAGAGTATGCCAGCACACACCCCAGCGCTATATGACCCAGGAAAAAACACAGCAATTTAATGTTTACCCAGTAGCGCTGTTATTATCTGCGCTGAATTATGTGCCCCCCCCCCTCTTCTTTAAAACCCTCTCTTCTACCGTGGTATAAGCAGGGGAGAGACCGGGGAACTTCCTCTCAGCGGAGCTGTGGAGAAAAAACATGGCGCTGGTGAGTGCTGAGGAAGAAGCCCCGCTCCCTCGATGGCGGGCTTCTGTCCCGCTTAAATATACATTTTCTTGGCGGGGGCTCATACATATATACAGTGCCCAACTGTACATATGTTTACTTTTGCCAAAAGGAGGTCCAAATGCTGCCCAGGGCGCCCCCCCCCCCCCCCCTGCGCCCTGCACTCTCACAGTGACCGGAGTATGTGAGGTGTGTGGGAGCAATGGCGCACAGCTGCAGTGCTGTGCGTTACCTCAGTGAAGAACGGAGTCTTCTGCCGCCGATTTCGAAGTCTTCTTGCTTCTCATACTCACCCGACTTCTGTTTTCCGGCTCTGCGAGGGGGGCGGCGGCGCGGCTCTGGGATCGGACGGCGAGGGTGAGATCCTGCGTACGATCCCTCTGGAGCTAATGGTGTCCAGTAGCCTAAGAAGCAGGACCTAGCTAGAGTAGGGCTGCTTCTCTCCCCTCAGTCCCACGATGCAGGGAGTCTGTTGCCAGCAGAGCTCCCTGAAAATAAAAAACCTAACAAAATACTTTCTCTCAGGAAACTCAGGAGAGCTCACTGAAAAGCACCCAGCTTGCTCTGGGCACAGTATCAAACTGAGGTCTGGAGGAGGGGCATAGAGGGAGGAGCCAGAGCACACCAGAACCTAAATTCTTTCTTAAAGTGCCCATGTCTTCTGCGGAGCCCGTCTATCCCCATGGTCCTTACGGAGTCCCCAGCATCCACTAGGACGTTAGAGAAATTATTTTTTTTAACTAAAGCAATATTTTCATTCATTTTGCTGAGGAATTATATCCCCCAACATTTAGAGTACCAATTTGTAAATTAGTCATATGTATATAAAACACAAATGAATATAGACGCATCACTGTTCAAAGCCATGAAGACACCCTAATAGCTAAGGATAGAAAGGGAGAAACAAGAGGGTAGAGACAAACCAAGATAATGGAGGAACATCGGGAGAAATATAAAGTACAACATTAAAAAAATATACGAGCAGAACAAATCAAAGCCAAGGACTTCAGGCTAACATTAGGATCCTTCAAAATGAGGACACTAATAACTTTGGCGTTAATGAGCTTCACACCCTAAGCCCGCATCAATATATGAGATAATGGTGGGGTACAGTAATACAGTAATTATGAAGGCAGAAAATACTTCTAACATTCAAACATTGGACTGTAAATATACATAATAAGGAGGAGAAGTACATCATAACAGTAGTAACTAGCAGATTTTAAATACCAGGTGTCACGTGAAAGGTGTCTAACAAGAAGATGTTATTTGAAGAGAAGAAAGTACACTGCTCAAAAAAATAAAGGGAACACTAAAATAACACATCCTAGATCTGAATGAATGAAATATTCTTATTAAATACTTTGTTCTTTACATAGTTGAATGTGCTGACAACAAAATCACACAAAAATTATCAATGGAAATCAAATTTATTAACCCATGGAGGTCTGGATTTGGAGTCACCCTCAAAATTAAAGTGGAAAAACACACTAAAGGCTGATCCAACTTTGATGTAATATCCTTAAAACAAGTCAAAATGAGGCTCAGTAGGGTGTGTGGCCTCCACGTGTCTGTATGACCTCCCTACAACCCACACAAGTGGCTGAGGTAGTGCAGCTCATCCAGGATGGCACATCAATGCGAGCTGTGGCAAGAAGGTTTGCTGTGTCTGTCAGCGTAGTGTCCAGAGCATGGAGGAGTTACCAGGAGACAGGCCAGTACATCAGGATACGTGGAGGAGGCCGTAGGAGGGCAACAATCCAGCAGCAGGACCGCTACCTCCACCTTTGTGCAAGGAGGAACAGGAGGAGCACTGCCGGAGCCCTGCAAAATAACCTCCAGCAAGCCACAAATGTGCATGTGTCTACTCAAACGATCAGAAACAGACTCCATGAGGGTGGTATGAGGGCCCAACGTCCACAGGTGGGGGTTGTGCTTACAGCCCAACACCGTGCAGGACATTTGGCATTTGCCAGAGAACACCAAGACTGGCAAATTCGCCACTGGTGCCCTGTGCTCTTCACAGATGAAAGCAGGTTCTCACTTAGCACATGTGATAGACGTGGCAGAGTCTAGAGTCGCCAAGGAGAACGTTCTGCTGCCTGCAACATCCTCCAGCATGACCGGTTTGGCAGTGGGTCAGTAATAGTGTGGGGTGGCATTTCTTTGGGGGGCCGCACAGTCCTCCATGAGCTCGCCAGAGGTAGCCTGACTGCCATTAGGTACCGAGATGAGATCCTCAGACCCCTTGTGAGACCATATGCTGGTGCGGTTGGCCCTTGGTTCCTCCTAATGCAAGACAATGCTAGACCTCATGTGGCTGGAGTGTGTCAGCAGTTCCTGCAAGACGAAGGCATTGATGCTATGGACTGGCCCGCCCGTTCCCCAGACCTGAATCCAACTGAGCACATCTGGGACATCATGTCTCGCTCCATCCACCAGCGCCACGTTGCACCACAGACTGTCCAGGAGTTGGCGGATGGTTTAGCCCAGGTCTGGGAGGAGATCCCTCAGGAGACCATCCACCACCTCATCAGGAGCATGCCCAGGCATTGTAGGGAGGTCATACAGGCACGTGGAGGCCACACACACTACTGAGCCTCATTTTGACTTGTTTTAAGGACATTACATCAAAGTTGGATCAGCCTGTAGTGTGTTTTTCCACTTTAATATTGAGTGTGACTCCAAATCCAGACCTCCATGGGTTAACAAATTTGATTTCCATTGATCATTTTTGTGTGATTTTGTTGTCAGCACATTCAACTATGTAAAGAACAAAGTATTTAATAAGAATATTTAATTCATTCAGATCTAGGATGTGTTATTTTAGTGTTCTCTTTATTTTTTTTATCAGTGTATATCATATGATACTAGATATAAGATTCTCAGGTGGAAGTAGAAGCTTCATCCATAGTATAATGGGAGCAATTCTTATTTTCCTTGTGCAAATAGTCTAGGCTAGGGCATCTGCTGGATTTAGAAAGTCCTAGAAAGTCCTTGTATGAAGAACCATCGAATAGCCTTAAGTAAGCCGGGTAGATCAATGCAAATTTGCATTTGGATTTAATTAAAGAGGCACAGACCGAAGCAAATGCTTTCCTCACTCTGGATAATTCAACAGAATAATCTTGGAATACTCGTAATTTATGACCTTCCCCGATTAATGGATCAATTTTACGAGAAGCTTTCCAAAATAAAACATTGGGAATACAATTGAGGCATTTAAATAACACAGGGCAAGGACGATTAGGTGTTAGACAAGTAGTATTCTGTGGACTCTCTCGATGACCAGATCAGAACATTCAGCAGTAATTCCTAGAAGTGTAGGAAGGGTATTGTGCACACAATGATCTAGGGCATGACCCTTAATAGTTTCAGTGAGCCCCACTAGGTGGATGTTACTTCTTAAAGATCTATTTTCCATATCATCTCATTTATTAATTAGACGCAGGTTATTCTTCTCTAGCGTGTTAACTTTCAATATCAACTGAGCTATGTCATGAAAATTAGCTCCAGACTGCTCCTCCATAGAAGAAACCTGGAGTGTTAGCTGTTGTAGCTGTGAGGATATATCTGTGACAGCCTGTTGCAGGAGGGTCGTCGTATATTTAATAGCTTCTACGGTGCGTCTAGTGCACAATGTACCTGTGCTGAATCTAGTGCTGAGTTCACCTCATCTATTGCTTTCTTGGCTGCCAGGGTTTCCTCCCAGGAGTCCGCACCCGGCGTCATGTTTGCATCAGCCCGTCTCGTCTCCTGGTGCGGCAGCTGAGAGTGCGGCTATTTGGTAGCATGTGGGGTGGCTTAAAACTTTTCCATGGATGTCAGGAGGCAGCTGAGAAGTAGCGAGTACCTGCGGTGAGGCTGAGTAGGCAGCTGAGAGAAAAACAATACGGGCTGGAGGACAGAACGTGAAAAACCATTTTTTTAATCGCAATAAATTTTTCTCTGTACTAAATTTCTGCTAATGGCATAACAGCATCTGTTTGTGATACCTGATAAATTTGCTCAAAACAAAAGCCAAGCATGGCATCAGAAGTAACCCCCTTTCAAAATATTTGTATTACTAAAATACAAATATTTCGATTTATTCATCAAATTAATGGGGATAACTAAACCAATATATTTCAAACCTTTAAAAGGTCTTCATTGTTTTTTAATGTTTACTATCGTAATCTACTGTTTGTATTTTTATTATTTATTAATATCTATTTTTTCTTTGTTTTTGTTTTTCAAGTTTACAGATTTAATTCAGGGTGGTAATAGAAAAATTAGGTCATTACAAGCATAATATAATTTATGTGCAAAAAGAATACCTTAACTTGAGATTGACAAAATGCAATGCTTTAATTACTCAGAGCCAATGCAATGTATTTCCTAAAACCATTAATCAGATCCGTCATGGTTAAAATACTATACTTAATCAAGTTTTCTCCTAATTAGTGAAATTATTAAGAGTAGGCTAGAGATCATTGCATTTTAACACCTGTTCAATTTCAAAGCTTTTATATGATGGTATTCTTATATACGCATATGGCTTTCTTGCATATGCAGCCAGATCTGCGTTCATCTCTGCACATGCTGGGGGCCGCCCAGCAGAGGGCAAGGCCACCCTGCATGTGTGAAGCCGCCCTCTGATGCATCGGATCTAGGGTTGACCCCTGGTGTCAGGCGGTCAGCGGGCATTTTTTTTTCCGGAGCAGCTGCATGTGACGTCACACAGCTGCACCAAAAACGCTCCCAACGTGCCTCCGTTCGGTACGCTCTGCCCCCCCAACGCCGCAACGACACCCTTCCATCGGCCGATGCTGTCAATCACACTGCGGCCGCATCCGGCAAGGATGCGGCTGCAATGTGTAAGGGCGCACATGCACACCGCGGTCAGTGCACCGACCAGATGGACGTGGCCGCTGGTGAGCGACCGTGCGGCTGTGTCCATCTCTGAATTAAGCCCTAAGACAAAAACTAAATTGAAAATCTTTGTCAAAAATAACATTGCCCCCCAAGATTTAATACAACTGAGTTGATCGCAGCAGTGTTTGTTAGCAATTGAGCAAAACCATGTGCACTGGAGGGGGGCAGATATAACATTTGCACAGAGAGTTAGATTTGGGTGGGTTATTTTGTTTCTGTGCAGGGTAAATACTGGCTGCTTTATTTTTACACTGCAATTTAGATTTCAGTTTGAATACACCCCATCCAAATCTAACTCTCTCTGCACGTTATATCCGCCCCTCCTGCAGTACACATGGTTTTGCCTAACTGCTAACAAATGTGCTGCTGCGATCAACTCATAATTAGGCCCAAGTTAGATTACAGAACGCAAATCCAACCACAAAAAATACTAAAAAGATGCAGGTACATGTGCAGCGCTCATCCTGCACATTCACCGCATTTTCTGCGGGGAGCAGAGAAAATGCGATCGCGATATAATGATATAAGAGAAAATAAGTAAAAAAAACAATAATAAACACCCTATAGATGCCTGAATAAAGAAACACAATAAAATTCCATGTTGGAGCTAGGTGAACACTGAAAGGCAGACACATATGTAGCATAAAAGGCAGACCAGGAATTTCACTTAATCAATGAGGAATAAGGGGATTTGGAATATCTGATTCCAAGAGTTTCCATTTCAAAATGTCTTTGGAGATTGGCTATAATTTGGCAACCGAGGGGGTCAGATAGTTTCCAGTATTGGGCTCAGGTTGCCCATTTAGCTATAAGAATGTGTCCTATAACATATTTGTTATGATCCTGAATTTTAAGGGGGAAATAATGTAAAAGGGAAATTTCAGGGAGTTGAGGGAGAACTCCTGTTGTAACCTGGGTAATTCATTTAAAAACCTCTGCCCATAATGAAGTAATTATGGGACTAGTCCAAAAGAAGTGTATCAGGGAATCTTCTGTCCCACAATTTTTCCAACAGGATTTAGAGACTTCGGGCCATATTCTATGTAGTTTATCAGGTGTATGATATATACCATGTATTAATTTAAACATCATTTTGGAATTATTAAAACATTTGGACATTTTGAAAATATTAAACTATTGTGGTTCAATCTTCATCTGATAAGGAAAGTTGGAGGTCTGAATCCCGCAGGGTTTGTATAAAGAGTCAGTTATCTTCTATAGGGGATAACAGTGTTCCATACCACATAGTTATACCACCCTTCTGCCCCGATAAGGAGGTATGGTGGTGGTGGGGAAAATGGTTCCTGTCGTTGTTGAAATGACTTAAGACAGATAGTATCGTACAGGACTTTAACAGTAACGATACCTTGATATAGAGACAATTCTGTAGATGTAAGTCTGGGATCAATTTTGAGACTCCAAGGAGATATTAGAGAATGGAAGAGAAAAATCATCATGTGTTTTAATTCATTTATCCCAAAATATAAGGTTGTCAGTTACACTGTTCAGAATCAGAGAAGAAGGTCTGTCTGAGGACTTAACCCATATCAGGTAATGAAGGGGAAAGGATTTAAAGAAAGAGTTTTCAATATCTACCCACAGCTTAAGAGGCAGAAGGGATAGTCACTCTTGCATTTGATCCAAAAGGCAACTTCTGCTGCTTCCCTTCCTAGCTTATGAGCTAGCACTATCATTACACTCTCTGTATCCCCGCCTTATAACTTCATCTCACCTCATCGCTACAGCAACCCTGATAATCTCATTCACATCACCCCCTCAGACTATCTCACTCTCTCCTGTGGCCTCTGGAATGCCAGATCTGTCTGTAACAAATTGGACCCCACCCATGACCTTCATCTCCTAGACATCACTGAAACCTGGATTACCCCCTCGGACACAGTTTCTCCTGCTGCTCTCTCTGATGAAGGATTCACATTCTCACATACCCCCTGACCTGGGGGTCAACATGGTGGTGGAGTTGGGGACCTACTACCCTCTAGCTACTCATATCAACTCCTACCACCAGAACACTCCCTTATATTTCCTGCATTTGAGGTCCATGCTATACGCCTCTTTCAACCTGTTCACCTTTAAGTAGCTGTCATTTACCATCCCCCTGGCATTCCCTCTAAATTCTTTGACAACTTTGCTTCTTGGCTTCCTTACTTCCTCTTCTAAGTCATTCCCTCCATTATCTTAAGTAATTTCAACATACCTATCCACCCCTTACAAAATATCCTGTCTCTAAACTCATTAACCTCACATCTTCACTTGGTCTCCCAGTAAACCTCCTCTCCAGCCCATGTGAATGGGAACTCGCTTGATTTAGTCTTCACTCACCACTGTGATATTTAGGATTTCTCCAACTGCCTGTTTTCACTCTCTGATCATCATCTGTTCTCTCTCTGCTTCTCCGTCTCTACCTCCTAAGGCTTCACTTACTATGTGCAACATTAAGGCTATCGTCACCACTTCCCTTCCTCCCTGTTTGACTCACTTCTCTCTCCTATTTTCTCTCCCCTGACCTGAACAAGCTACTTCCCTAAGCAACGCATTCTTTACTTTTGTTTTTGACTCTGTCACCCCTCCAACCATTATTCACCCTCGCAAATTGTCACCGCAACCATGGCACTCCAAATGCCCCAGATATCTGTAAAAGTGCTCATGTATCACTGACTGACAGTGGAGAAAATCATGCTCCAAGGCAGACTTCCTCCATTACAAATGTATCCTTTCATCCTGCTGTGCTTCCCTTTCCTTCTCTAAACAATCATACTTTAAGAACCATATCTCCTCTTAGTCCTCAAGCCCCCGGCGTCTTTGTCACTGTAAACTCTCTACTCTGCCCACCCCTGCCTCAACTCCTCTCTTCACTCTCTGCTCTTGATTTTGCCACCTCCTTCACATCCAAAATGGACTCCATATGAAATACCATCCTACCTGACCCCGAGCAGACTCCCTGTCTCCATTCCCTGACCCCTCCTCTCCTTCCCTCCCACTGGCTCTGACATCTGTCTTCCCTGTGTCTGGCTATAAAGTCATGGTCCTCATCCGTTCCTCACACCCCTCCACCTCCCCACTTGAACTTATCCCCTACCACCACCTCCGCTACCTCTCTACTTCTGGATGTTCCCATCTTGCCCATCTACTCAATCTCTCCCTCTCATCAGGCAATGCCCCTCTGCCTTCAAGCATGCTCTTGTCTCCCCTATTCTTAAAAACCTAACCTTGATCCAACCACTCTCTCCAACTACCGACCCATCTCTCTCCTTCCTTTTGCCTACAAACTCTTTGAGCATATAGTCTACAACTGCCTTACTGTCTTTCTTTCCCCCATCTCACTGCTTGACCCATTCCAGTCTGGTTTCCATCCTCTCCATTCCACTGAAACTGCACTCATGAAAGTCTTCAATGACCTTCTTGCTGCTATATCCAAGGGCCACTACTCTCTGCTTATTCTCCTTGACCTCTATGCTGCATTTGACACTGTGGACCACCCTCTCATCCTGCATATCCTGTACTCTTTTGGTCTGCATGATACTGCCCTCTCCTGGCTGTCCTCCTACCTTTTTGACCATTCCTTCTCTGTCTTTTCTCATGACTCCACCCCCCACCACTTCCTATACCAGTAGGTATCCCCCAAGGTTCTGTTCTTGGGCCTCTCCTTTTCTCTCTCTCTCTCTACGCATTCTCTTTAGGTGATTTCATTAGATCTTTTGACTTACAATGTCACATCTACAATAATGCTAAAATCTAACTTTCCTCCCCGGACCTCTTCCCCAATCTCCTCACTTGTATCTCCAACTGTCTCTCTGCTATCTCTTCATGGATGTCCCCTCACTTTCTTAAACTTAACATGTCTAAGTCTGAACTGATCATCTTTCCTCCCTCCCACATAACCTCACCTCCCACAATTTCATTATCTATTGATGGCACTACTATCTCCTCTAGCCCCAAGTGTGCTGTCTTGGAGTAAACATTGACTCCTCCTCTATTTCAAACCACACATTCAGTACCTCTCACAAACCTGCCGTTTCCATCTTAAAAACATTTCCAGGATCAGAGCTTTTCTCACCCAGGATGCTACTAAGACACTCATGTACTCACTGATCATATCCAGATTGACTACTGTAATATCCTCCTTTCTGGCCTTCCTGACACAAGCGTCTCTCCACTCCAATCTATCCTCAAGGCTGCTGCCCAGCTCATCTTCCTCACAAAACATACTACAACCACCTCCCCTCTCTTACAAGCCCTTCACTGGCTCCCCTTCCCATTCAGAATCCAATTCAAGCTTATCACATTCACTTTCAAATCCCTCACCCACCTTTTGCCTTCTTAGATCTCTGAACTCATCTCTCTTTACACTCCCACCCATCCTCTTCACTCTGTTAATGCATGCCGCCTCTCCTGCCATCTTATTAACTCCTGCCACTCCAACCTACAAGATTTTGCACATGCTGCTCCCTATCTCTAGAATTCTCTACCTCTCCCCATCCGACTCTCCACCTCTCTACAAATTTCAAACAGGCTTTCAACACGTACTTCTTCACCAAACTTAGCCAACTGTCCTCCTAACCCTCTTGTCCATGCTCATGGACTACCCATTCTGTGTCACCCCGGTCTTTTAGCCCTTCACCTTTATATTATAAATTCTAAAGTGCAGGGCCTTCTCTCCTCATGTGCCTTTTCTTCTCTTACTTACACTATCTTACACTCAATGGGGGTAATTCCAAGTTGATCGCAGCAGGAAATTTTTTAGCAGTTGGGCAAAACCATGTGCACTGCAGGGGGGGCAGATATAACATGTGCAGAGAGAGATAGATTTTGGTGTGGTGTGTTCAATCTGCAATCTAAATTGCAGTGTAAAAATAAAGCAGACAGTATTTACCCTGCACAGAAACAAAATAACCCACCCAAATCTATCTCTCTCTGCAAATGTTATATCTGCCACCCCTGCAGTGCAAATGGTTTTGCCCAACTGCTAAAAAATATCCTGCTGCGATCAACTTGGAATTACCCCCAATACTCCCTTTTATGGCACCTAATCCCTGGTTTTCTGTATATACCTTGTACTTATCCAACATTGGGCCTAATTCAGACCTGATCGTAGATGTGCTAAATTTAGCACATCTACGATCAGTCACACAGACATGCAGGGGGGCGACCAGCACAGGGTTAGTCCACCTTGCATATCAGGCCCGACCCCCCCCCTCCCCCGCACAAGTACAAAACCATCGCACAGCAGCGATGCTTTTGTACTTTAGGAGTAGCTCCCTGATGCCACGCAGCCGCCGCAGCCCGCCACCCCAGCGGTCCGGACACGCCTTCGTTGCCCAGACCGCTCCCCCTAAATAGTGCCCAAATGGCGCCAAAATGCCACCGGACCACAATTTCCCCCCAACGACCGCCACTGCCTGTCAATCAGAAAGAGGCAATCGCAGGGCTGAGACAGCCGTCGGCTGTCTGGCATGTGCCGGAGCACTGAAGCCGGCGCATGCGCAGTTCAGACCTGATCGGCTGCTGTGCGAAAAAGCACAGCGGTGATCAGGTCTGAATTAGGCCCATTGGCTCAAAACTGTAAGTGTTTTTGTCTTGTTTTGTTCATTTGTTTATGTACTATTACATTACTATGTAATTGGTGCTGTGGATCCCTTGTAGCACCATATAAATAAATAAAAATAATAATACTACAGATCTCTTGCCTCTCTGCTGGGACATGGTCTGAGTTGGAAGTTATCACCAAACAAATAAGCCAAAAGGTCAATCTACTAGAGAGGTAACTCCACCTTGCACTGTCTCCACACCATCCTTACCATCACCTTAAGCAAGGTATCACACAAGGATTGGCAGCCTTCCCATTGAACTTTGGTGTGGCCAGTGTATGCAACATATCTCCTACACTGGGTATTGTTGCTGTAGTAAGTGATTCTACCTATAAAGTTCAATGAAAAATACTATGTGCACTGCCACTTCCGTGGACAGCGTGGACTGCAAGGTGGAGGGTTTGCTTTCTCTGTCTATTCCTTTTGTTTTTGTACCTTTGTCTTCAATTTTGTATATGCACTTATCTTTATTTGTTTCCCCCTCCCACCTTACCACCACCCTGCGCTGCCCTCTTCAGTTTAAACTTGCAAAGTGGGCTCCCTCCAGCTCAAATAACTTCCCATCCTTGTTATACATGATGCCTACGATAGGCACGGATTGTATAAGGAAATAAATGGTTAAATAAATGGTGCTTATAATGAGAAAATGTTGTAAGGTCTTCTGAATATATTTTGGTATTGGTTGATTATTTGGTAACTAGGTGATTCATCGTGCCCTACGGGCGCTCTTCACACCGTCGGAAGGGGCTACGCCCCCTTAACCCTTGCGCGCCCTTGTGGCGTGCAATATTTCTATTATATGGAGTATTACCTCCAACCATAATTGTGTGAGTGGTTAAATATTGCACGGACAAAGGGCATGCAATGGTTAAGGGGTAGTAGCCCCTTGCAACAGCGTGAAAAGTGCACGCAGGGCCTGATGAATCACCTAGTAGCTATTATGGTTGGGGGAGTGGCAGTTGCAGGGGACATGCGGGTGGGGAGGGGTCCAGGGGTGCCGCGGGTGCGTGGGTGCCGCGGGTGGGGGAGGGGGTCCAGAGCCACCTCAGGTGGGGGAGGAGTGGTTGTGGGGGTGCCGCGGGTGGGGGAGGCGGTCCGGACCCACCGTGGGTGGTGGAGAGGTGGTGTGGGGGTGCCGCGGTTGGGGCACGGAGGTACTGCGAGTGGGGAGTGGCGGGTAATGTTTCTCCTGCTTCTCCTCCTGTAAGCAGCTAAGCCGCTGTTCTTCCTTTGGCAGTGTCTCTTCCAGAGACTCGCACAGCAGCCAAGCAGCCAGTCACTATTGTTAGCGCCGGTGTCCCAATGCGCTGCATTACAGGGAAGAAGATGCACTCAATAAACTACAGCTCCCAGCAGCCCTTAGCGCCGGAATGCTCCTGCGCTAAGGGCTGCTGGGAGCTGTAATTTATTTAGTGCATTTACTTCCCTGTAATGTGATGCGTTGGGGCACCGGCGCTAACAATAGTGACTGGCTGGTAGAACTGACTTACTCGCTGAATCAATGTAAAATGTGCGAGTGCTGTGCAGTATCAGTGACACTGCACACCCACTGCACTGCACAGCACCGTCAACTTTTACATTGATTCAGTGTCCAGACATTACCCTCCGCGATACCACTCTATCCGATACATTAGCCATCTCGGGGCTCTTAGGCCGGCAGACCAGGTGCTTTGTTGCGGAGTCAGGGTCTCTGGCAATCTGGACGCGGCTGTGGCGGGGAGGCACTTCTGTGACATCACGCGCAGAGATGGCTCCGAGGCTCCAAGAGTATGTGGCGCAGGGAGGACTGTGAAAGCCTTCCGCTGCGCCGCTTTCATACACATGTATGCCGGTGGCCACAGCAGCTTTTGTTCCACCTGCACCGCGGCTAGGGAGTGGGGATTGTTGATGCTGGAGGGGGCAGGCGGACTGGCAGCATGCAGCATGACATAGGACCATACTTGCCTTCTTTTGAAAAAGCATTTCAGTGAGATTGTGAAAGTAACACCTATAAGCGCGGACGTGTACTGCTGCATCTGAGAGGCGTGTCATGAAAATTACTTACATCAAAAGGTAAATGAGCCCCAAAGTTAGTATACTGTATACACATATACTGTAAGTGGCCATGAGAAACCTTATTTAAAATGAATGTAGCCATAGGGATCATTGTGGGTCATTCCGAGTTGATCGTAGCTGTGCTAAATTTAGCACAGCTACGATCGTAAACTCAGACATGCGGTGGGACGCCCAGCACAGGGCTAGTCCGCGCCCCGCATGTCAGTGCCGCCCCCCCCCCCCCAGCCCCGCACAAATACAAATATATATGTGGAGTAACTCCCGGCCAGCGCAGCTCCAGCGGCTGGCCGGGAGTTGTGTCTTGCTGCCGCAGCAGCTGCGTGATACGTCACGCAGCCGATGCGCCACGCCCCCCCCCCCAACGGTCCGGCCACGCCTGCATTGGCCGGACCGGGCCTACTAAACGGCGGCTTAACGCCGCCATTCAGCCCCCTCCCGCCCAGCGACCGCCTCTGTCTCAGAGGCAATCGCTGGGCACCAGCGACTGCCATGCGCCAGCGCACTGCGGCGCTGGCGCATGCTCAGTTCCGACCCGATCGCTGCGCTGCCACAAACTGCAGCGAGCAATTGGGTCAGAATGACCCCCATTGTGCCTTATAACCAATACAGGAAAATGGCACTGATGATCCCATTTGAATGTATATATCTCTAATTTATTTTTTCCCCAAGAATGTAACAGCTATATAATGGGGGTAAGGTAAAATCCGGGAGATTGCTGGTCTATTCAGGAAGTCAGGGTAATTGCTGCTATTTCAGGGAGTCTCCTGCAGAATGACGGAGGGTAGGCAACTCTGCATAGGACGCTGCAGTAAAAGGATTTTTTTCCCCCAATCTACAGTGCACAGACTTGCTGCACATGCAGTGGCATACCCTCCAGCTGTACCTTTTTGGCAGGTACTTTTTTATGGTCTGATTTTTGGCTCTCCAAACTTCAATTAAAAGTATAGAAAAAGGGGCTATGCCCCCTTTTCGAATTTGTAGCAATTTTTATGTGTAAATTGTTGGAGGGTATGTTGCTGCAGATGCAGTGGGCCTATTTTGGGGTGTGGACCTGGAGCTGCCGCTCCATCAGCCCCATTGTTAATCCTGCTCTGGGAAACACACAGCAGCCAAAGGGCAGAGCCTCCCAATCAGCTGTGGACTGGGTTTGATAGACCTGCTGCTATCCCAATGAGAGCTCCTAGCCACGCCCAGCATTATCCACACAGTCATAGAGTGACAGATCTGGGAAATTATATAGGATATTTGGAATGACTGAACAATAGCAGATTAAATTAAAAAAAGAAATGAAGCATGAGCCGTAAATAAAACCAATTGAAACAAAAATAAAATAATTGGGGTATTGGTATAATGCATAAGTATGGTATGATGGGTAGTAGACTAAAGCCTTGTCTAGGGTGCTGAGAAGCTTTGCATTGGCCCTGCATCTGCCCCCAATCATTTACTGCATTTCACTATACTGTATCATACTGTACCTTTGCTTGTGGGCTGTAAAACACTCTGGATGCATTAACTGACACTGGAGGTAATACATTGCTCAATGCATACCCACCTGAATTGATTTGATACACTTTTTGTCCCATCTGATGCCCATGCACTATTTAACTATAAATGTTTGTGTTTAAAGTTAGCTTTAACTATTTTGTAGCATTGATCATTACATCTTAACTATACTGTCTGTGTCATTGCTGCCATCTTGTGACCACATATGATTTTGTCCTTAATGTAATTTTAAATAGCTGATGTCCTCAAATTGCTATTTCTTTTTTTTGTGCCATTGCAAATCACAGCATGTTCCACTTTGGATGATGATTTATCTAAAATATCCTATTGGGTGACTGCATATTATACCAATTCCAACATTGGTTATTTTGTATGTTCAAGGCTCTATTATTAAATTCATTGTGCCATATCACCAGTGCCGGCCCGAGCCTAATTTTTGTTAGTAAGCGAAAATATATTTTGGTGCCCCTTAGTGGAATATATTGGGGCATAGTTTCCTGGGGAAGAGGTGTGGCCACAGAATAGTACCAATTCACATTACACCGCACAGTAGCGTCTGTTACTCACATTACACCGCAAAGTAAATTCACTACACAAAGTCTGATTTATGAGAGGGAGATATTTTATTAGGGTATCAATCAATATCTAGCTAGGCAAAGTCAGCATAGATTATACAGTATACAGTATAGTGTGCATATATGGGATGCGGTTAAGATTCCGACTGTGGGTATTTTTACTGCCGGGATCCTGACACCGATTGAAACCCTGATATCGGAATGCCAACACTGGTGCTGGAACTCTAACAGCCGGAATGCCGACCGTGGTAAGTATAGTGTAGCGCGTTCAGGTTATAGCTGGAGGGGGTGGAGGTTAGGCTGAGGCTACACCGGGGAGGAATAAGGTTAGGCTGCGTTGGGTGGGAGATTAGGGTTAGGCTATGGACAGGGGGGTTAGGCAACACAGGAGGGAGCATGCTTCGCCGGGATCTGTATATATCTATCTGAGCTGTCCAAGAAAACGGTTTATGTTAAATATCCATTAAACAATTTCACATCCTGTTGATGTGTCACAATAGGAAATAATACTTTTCAGATCCAACTGCCACCACTGAAAGATGTACTCAGACCTAGATTAAGCTTCAAGACCATTTTTAAGGTCCACACCTAATTCTTGGTGTCCAGAAATAAAAAAGAAACAGAAATCTGTGACCACATTTGAGAGCTGGTGCAGCAGAATCCAACCCACTTTCACTTTAAGGCAGTGGTTCACAAACACGGTGCTCAATGACCACACCCCCTCACCCAGCACCAGCACTCACCCGCAGAGACCAGCAGGAGGTAGGTAGAGAAGCCCAGCAGGAGGTAGTGTTAGAGGCACGGGGGTGGGGGACCTGGGGAAGGAATACGGCGCGCTCACTTACCAGGCCTACGTACTTCACGCCTCCCGTCCTCCACCTTCAGTCCGTCGAGGTAGCTCAGACGATACTGGCACATGTCCAGACACACTGAAGAACTTCCTGGGGTGACCTGAAAAGAATGGGGGACACACTACGCAGGGGTGGCCTACACTGGGCTCAGTGAAGGGTCATCATTGGCACTTGTGGCCTCAGACTGGGTGCCCCCGTAGTGGTGCGAAGCACCAGGGGCGACCCTGAACGAAAACGCCCAAAGGGGAGGTGGGAGAGGGGCAACATACACCACGAACACACACGAAACACCTTTATGCTCACCAGCTATATACTCTGCTTCCGCCAGACGGCTGGCCCTTCTTCTTCTTTGCTCCTGTAAGAGAACACACAACACAGCCCACGGGACGTGGCGCTGATTACGCTTTATGACGGAGAGACACTTATACAGAGGTTATAGCATGACACCGTAATACTGTTTCAACCTTGTGGTACTCACCAACGCGTACTTCCGACAGCCTACCTTTCATGGGGGCCTGGCTGTGGGGAAAACTGAGAACTCATCACACATGCGGCGTAGCGCCAACTTCTGCGAACCGCGGCCTAGCGCCGACTTTAGCAACCTGCAGCGTATTGCCGACTTAAACAACCTGCGGCGTAGCGCTGACTTCAGCAACCTGCGGCGTAGCGCCGACTTCAGCCACCTGCGGCGTATCGCCGACTTACACACCCTGCGGCCTAGCGCTGGGTCAAGAGATACCACGGCCTAGCGCCGACTTACCACACCTGCGGCGTAGCGCCGACTTCAGCGACCTGCGGCCTAGCGCCGACTTCAGCCACCTGCGGCATATCGCCGACTTACACACCCTGCGGCCTAGCGCCGGGTCAAGAGATACCACGGCCTAGCGCCGACTTACCACACCTGCGGCGTAGCGCCGACTTCAGCGACCTGCGGCCTAGCGCCGACTTCAGCCACCTGCGGCGTATCGCCGACTTCCCATACACACAATTGCGTTGGGCTTCCTTGCCCTGGATGCCCCCTACCTATGGCTGCCTATCTGGGGGGTAATGGGGGGCCTTGCGCCCTCTGCTGCTCAGGCCATGGGCCTGCCTAACTGTGGGGGGTAATGGGGGGGGGCCTGGCGCCCTCTGCTGCTCAGGCCGTGAGCCTGCATAACTGTGGGGGGGTAATGGGGGGGGGGGCTAGCGCCCTCTGCTGCTCAGGCCGTGGGCCTGCCTATGTTGCCTCAGGCCTAGTGCCTGCCTAACTGTGGGGGGTAATGGGGGGGGGGGGGCTGGCGCCCTCTGCTGCTCAGGCCGTGAGCCTGCCTAACTGTGGGGGGGTAATGGGGGGGGCCTAGCGCCCTCTGCTGCTCAGGCCGTGGGCCTGCCTATGTTGCCTCAGGCCTAGTGCCTGCCTAACTGTGGGGGGTAATGGGGGGGCCTAGCGCCCTCTGCTGCTCAGGCCGTGGGCCTGCCTATGTTGCCTCAGGCCTAGTGTCTGCTTTGCCCCACGGGCCTAGTGCCCGAATACCTGGTGGTCTAGGGGAAGGGGGGGGGAGGGGGCACCACCTGTACTTACCTGTCCAAAGGGCCACGGCTGGACCAAGCCTGGTCAAGCCGCGCCCACCGCGTTGTCTTCACCAGAGGCGGGATGGCTCCCACCACCTCCGGGCTTCCTGGAGGCTTCACCTGGGCAGCGGTGGCCCGTGCAAGCTCTTTTGCGTTGCACACCGCTGGCCCAGGGCTTCCGACGTCTTCCCCGACGGGTGTCGGCTCTTTGTACTTCACCCGGCGGGCGGCGGCGTGTAACAGCTCTTTCGCAACCGCCGCCGCTTTCCAGGACTTCCGGCGCCGTCTTCTTGCTGCAGTCTTCAGGAGCTCTTCTCTGCTCCCTCCCGGCCGACGAACTGAGCCCTCGCGCCCGGCGCTGGCTAATACAAGCCAGTGCCAGGGGGCGGGGCTATGATGCGGCGAGCCGGGATTGGCTTGCCGCCGCCACTCCTGATTGGCTGCCAGCTCACGAGCCGCGATTGGCTCGCGGCTGGCACCAAATTCAAAAAGCTGCACGGTGATTGGCGGGGCCTGAGTCCCGGAGGATGCAGGCCCGCCGCCATCACCCGCGTGGAGCGGCGGTGGATACGCACCGCCGCCCCCACGCCCACTGCCGAACTCTGCATTCCGCTGGGCAGGTGGAGACCGGACCAGGTCCGGTCCCCAGTGCCGCCCGAAGCCAGCTCTACCTCCGGCCCCATGGGACGGCGCCGGGCCGTCCCAGGTGAGGAGGGACGCGCATGCTAGTAGCAGGGCCAGTGACCGCATGAGTACACTGGCCCTCGCTACAGTACCCACTTGCCCCGGAGCGCAGCAGCAGGTAGAGGAGCCACATGTCCCGGAACACAGACCTGTCCTGGCGGCTGCTAGGCTGCACAGGCCCCTCCCCAGTGTGGGCCGGGCGGCACGTCTAGAAACGACATGGTGGGAGCTGGTTGCACAGCTATACATTTCTGAGAGAGCAGCCTGTATCCAAGGTGATCGGCTGTACGGTGAGTGATGGTGACTCACTGTCAGCAACGGCACCCTCCAATGTCCAGCTTCATAGCCCACATATGCGTCGGGCCGGCCCTGCATATCACCTAACATTAACAATGATATTACGGCATACTTACCTACTTACCTCCCCTGGATAATCCCAGAAAGGAGATGCTGCTGCACACTTCTGGGAGATCAGGGGAGGGTGCTCACGTTGTTCAGCCACAGCCCCAACATGGGAAACCACTGCAATCCACAGTCAGTCCATGGTGAAGGTGGGTCTAACTGATGCAATGTACATAATGTAGCCCCTGCCCCCTTCATATGGTGCCGGAATTCGCCTGCTGATCTCCATCCTGCCCGCTTCACTAGTAAGGCAAGTATGGGATCCGGTCTCTAGGTCGACAGTAACTAGGTCGACACTATCTAGGTCGACCACTATTGGTCGACAGTAACTAGGTTGACAAGGTTTCTAGGTCAAAAAAGACAAAATGTGCTCAACGCGTATCGGACATTCAGTCCTTCATCAGGAGATGCTCCTGATGAAGGACTGAATGTCCGATACGCGTTGAGCTTCGCTTGTCTTTTCATTTCCGTGGACCTGTTCTCCATTTCGCTCTGAAGGATCTTCCTTGGACTTGTGGTAGCTGTGGATCCGGAACCCAGCATTTCCACTCACCGTGTCCAGCTGGTGTTGCAGGAATTTCCCGAGGAGGAGAGATGCCATCTTGGTGATATGTCCATTGGATTTGATTTTAATTGCTCTTTTTACATTATTGTTCTGTAAGTGCGGTCTGTGGAATAAATCTTTATTCATGTTTAAGGACTGCTACACTATGTCTCTCTCTTCTTAAAGCATTTCAGGATGTTCAGCAAGAAGTAAAACTACATCCAAATCCTTTGTGGATTTTTCTCTGGGGCTCTGGAGAATTTTCCCTTGGTTTGTGATTCAAAGAGAGAAGTGTGTGCTGCTGCTTATATAGATCTAAGCAAAGGGAGGGCGAAGAATCCCTCCATTCCCTCAGGGTGAATCAATTCTATCAATTTTGTTTCACTTCTGTTGGGGGCTTCTATACATGGTGGTTGGAGAGCGCTACTGTTAATGCACATTTTGTCTTTTTTGTATATGTCTTCTGTGTGTTTGGTGGATTCACACATTTGTGTATTGTGTAGCTGCACCCCAGTCTAGTGCGCACGGAATCTGGAATTCTTT
Organism: Pseudophryne corroboree; assembly: GCF_028390025.1. Taxonomy (NCBI): domain Eukaryota; kingdom Metazoa; phylum Chordata; class Amphibia; order Anura; family Myobatrachidae; genus Pseudophryne; species Pseudophryne corroboree. The sequence goes on from NC_086448.1 coordinate 528,194,243, forward strand.
TCTTCTGAAGGTTTCTAGGTCAACAGGTTTCTAGGTCGACTGGTCAAAAGGTCGGCATGAGTTTTTCCAGATTTTTCTCTTTTTTTGAACCTTTTCATACTTTACGATCCACGTGGACGATTGGAATGGTAATCTGCCCAAAGCATGGCGGTTCCCGGTCACTGGCCCTCATTCCGAGTTGATCGCTCGCAAGGCGATTTTAGCAGAGTTGCTCACGCTAAGCCGCCGCCTACTGGGAGTGTATCTTAGCATCTTAAAATTGCGAACGATGTATTCGCAATATTGCGATTACAAACTACTTAGCAGTTTCAGAGTAGCTCCACACTTACTCTGCATCTGCGATCAGTTCAGTGCTTGTCGTTCCTGGTTTGACGTCACAAACACACCCAGCGTTCGCCCAGACACTCCCCCGTTTCCCCGGCCACTCCTGCGTTTTTTCCGGAAACGGTAGCGTTTTTTCCCGCACGCCCATAAAACGGCCTGTTTCCGCCCAGTAACACCCATTTCCTGTCAATCACACTACGATCGCCGGAGCGATGAAAAAGCCGTGAGTAAAAATACTATCTCCATTGTAAAATTACTTGGCGCAGTCGCAGTGCGAACATTGCGCATGCGTACTAAGCGGAATTTCACTGCGATGCGATGAAAAATACCGAGCGAACGACTCGGAATGAGGGCCACTGTATGAAGAAAACTACACCAAAAAAACATAAAAAACTCATGTCGACCTTTTGACCTATTATTAAAAAAAAACACAACACAGACTACACAGAAGGTATTGTAGGTGGGATGCAGTGAAGATGCCGGCTGTTGGGATCCTGGCAGTTGAAATGCTGATGCTGGAATCCCGACAGCCGCAGGATTCCTGACAGCGGAAGTCTGAAAAGGGCAGGAGACTGACCTGGAATACCAACGGTAATAACAGCCAGTGGGTTAGGTTTAGGAATGAAGGGGGGTTAGGTTTAGGTGCCACAAGGGGGGTTAGGCTGCAGGGGTGGGGTAGGTTAGGATTAGGCTGAGGGAAGTTGGGGTTAGGCACCCCCTGAGGGAGATCAGGGTCAGGCTGCGAGAGAGGGACGGTTGGAATTAGGCAGTGGGAATGAGGGGTTGGGTTTAGGCACCTCCATTGTGTGGTTAGAGTCAGGCATTAAGGGGGAGGTTAGGGTGTGGAAACAGTGGGTTCGGGGGCAGGGGACAGGGGGAAATACCTTCTACTCACCCCTGTCGGGATACATTGAGATCCTGGCATCTGTGTTATGAATGGCAGATCCTGAGACCTGATACCAAAATTATATTTTTTTTTAGGTTGTGTGAGTGTGTTGGCGCTTATACCACCCAAAAATGTAATAGCCCCAAATTACTGTCCTTAATGTACAAGGAGCGTATAGGCATTAAAAAAAACATATTTAATAAAACATATTGCATATACAATTCTAAATAAAAACACACATGGCAATGTGTAAAGTGGCAACAGTGCAGGTACACTTTAGTCAAAACAACCCGCCTAGGGGTGTTGCAATGAGCTTAGCTTGAAGTAAAGCAAAATAAGGTTCTGAGCTGGAGAGCACGGCACCACTGGAGGTAGTATAAAAGGAGGCCCAAAAAGCAAATATTCCTTCAGAGTCCACTCCAACAGCCAATGTACTGTCCGTGCGACAACTTTTTTCAAGAGTGGATCCGTTGCCTCCTTCTATGCTACCTGCTGTGGTGTTGTGCCCGGGACCTTCTTTTCCTTTACTTAAAGCTAAGCCTACCGCAGCAATTCCCCCCCCCCTCCCGTCACCTCATGCTGCTCACTTTGCACTGGTGAGATAGACTCACAGCCCCCTCAGCGCTACAGAGGCCGCACTACAGCTACTGCTCTCCGCCTGCGGGACCAATCCGGTGCCGGGTTCCCGTCCTGATTTGATGGACACGTAGCTTGTACTTGGCATGAGCTCCTGATGGCAGGGCAAGGACAGAGGTCTCAGATGGGGAATGGCTGCTAGCGGTGAGTGACAGGGGAGACGGCTACTGATGAAAGAGAGGGGCCTGCAGAACACGCAGCGAGTTAGAGTCCTGTGTGCGCCCCAGCCAATAGCATTCCAGTAGTGGCTAAAGCGCACACAGAACTCTGACTTACCCGCTAATTTTTAAAAAGTGAGTCCCACGTGCGCTGTAGCCTGTAAAAACGTTCTACAGCACATATTTTGAAATCACTGTAGTCCTTCAACATCATCTATTAAAACCTATGCCCAAGGACAGGGGCGGATTGGGATCGAACACCAGCCCAGGAAATTTATGGAAGCAGACCTAATGGGGGTGGAGTCTGTTGTGGGGGAGGGTTCTGTCAAGAGGGCAGGGTCACTCCTTAGTGGTCCTGATTCTGAGATAGACACAGTTGGGGTCTCCTTTGCTTTATGTTATGTTAATGTTTACCTGCGACGTTATGCATATGCTACTAGAATGCCCTTCCCTGATGTCAATCCGTACATCTGAATATACAAGGACTGAAATGCCTACTTTCAGTGTCTACTGACACTGCAGTCATGCCTTTAATCTACTTCTGATTTTATTGATTTTTCATTCTACAAACCCCTTTTTTTTTACCTTATATGTTTAAAAGTACAAGGAGAAGGAGCACACACTACATATAGCACAGTACAGGAAGGGAGCACACACAAGTAGTGAAACACAGACACAGGGGACCAGCGCAGCAGAATCTGTCCCAGTGGCCAATCCGCCCCTGATTACATACATAGCCACCACATTACATACATAGCCACCGCATTATTACAGGAATAGCACCATATCACATATATACAGTATCACTGCATTACATGTATAGCAACGCACTACACGTCTAGAACCACATTACACAAATAGCACCACATTAAACGTATATCACCTCATTATACAAATAGCACCAAATTACATACATAGCCCCCACATATGTGGCCACTGCATTACATACGTAGTCATCTCATTACATAAATAGGCTCTATAGCAGACATTGGGCAGCTATAGGGCTGAAGTACTTTGCATAAGAGATTGTCCCAGGGCTGGCTGTGAGTGCTGCCTGATCAGCTGGCATCCTGAGAACAAGGTGCATCCTGCTCCTGTCCAGTCCCCAACCATACACTGTGACCGGGGACGCCTTGACCCTTACACCATCATAATAATGCAAATAATGTCATTAAAAATAACCTCTCTGCTGGGTCCCCTTCAGTTCTCAGTCGCCTATCTGTCCAGTTCAGTGAGAGTGCTGGAGCTAAGGTGGCGGTGGGTGTAGTGAACCCGGCTCCGAACATCGCTATGCTGCTGTTCCCGGGCCGGGCTCATTGAAGAGACCTTTGGCCGGGGCCAGGGAGAGGATGCTGCTGGGCTGGTTAACTTTCTCCAGGTCCCCTGTTGGTAGAACAGCTTCACCACTTTTAACGGCTAGTGGCACCCGGAAGTCCTTTCTAGCCTAACTTCCGGATTGTGCTCCAATGAACCGCAAGTACTGGAAGCAGGGGGGCCAGTCCAGCCTGAGTATGAATCGGCCTGGATGAGGGGGATATGGGACTGGCCTATCGGAATCTGTCATGGTGTCATGGTGGGCCAATCCGCCCCTGCCCAAGGACATTGAGGGTTTAAGTCCGGGCATCTGAAATAAAAAAACAACAACAATATTTTACAGTGGTAAAAAAAAAAGAATACCTCTAAAAAAGGGAAAGTTTAGTGCAGAAAAACATAAAATTGCCAACATACCATTCACCACATGCAGTGGCAAGGAGAGGTTCAGGCTGTGGCCTTTATGTATGAGCCCTTCCCACCTAGAGTATAAAAGAGGTGTCAAAAAAAATTACATCCAGAAAATCAGGATGAAAGTAACCACTAATGCAGTAGAACCAACTGTGTGTTCAGAACTGTCACAAATTCCTGAGAGAGTCTAAAAGGTAAAGTTACTAAGCTCCCAAATCCATTCATGTTGCCGAAAATGCGTTTTAGTAATTTACTAAACACAGCAGTGTTGGGAAAATTCGTATTGAGTTTCAAAGCAGACCACACAAATACGAATCAATATTCCATTGGTCAAACGCTGTTGGTATTTCACATGCACTTCATACGACATGAGAATTTACCAAGGATTCATATTTGTAAATTTGGAAGTAAACAGCTTAAAAACAGCCACAAAAGGCTGTGATTCATACCAAAAAAGAACTTAAAGATAGAAATGCTTTGCGCTGGCGTGTTAAACATGTGTGTCTAGTTATCCATTACTCACACCTAAATTATGATGCCTTTAAAAGGGTACTAAGCACATTATTCACTTACCACTCTCAAAAAATGGCTGCAAGTGTGTGTTGTGGAAATGTTCTGGGTGCTGTGGGAGTCCTGAGACTTAGCAACCAGAATAAAAAAAAACTGCGGCAAGAAACTGAACATGGGTGGTCATTCCGAGTTGATCGCAGCCAGCAACTTTTAGCTGCTGCTGTGATCAATAGTCCACGCCTATGGGGGAGTGTATTTTAGCTTAGCAGGGCTGCGATCGCTTGTGCAGCCCTGCTAAGCTAAAAAAAAAAATCAAGCAGAAGTAGACTATGGCTGGACATACTTACCCTGTGCGATGGATCCAGCGATGATGAGCCCGGCTTTGACGTCACACCTCCACCCTCCATTGTCCTGGACATGCCTGCGTTTTACTCACCACTCCCCAAAAACGGTTTCCAACGGTCTGGACCCGCCCATCCACGCCTCCTTCCTGTCAATCTTCTTAGTGGTCGCCGCTGCGACCGCTTCCGTCGGTAGCCGCGATGTAACCCGGTGACCCCTATTGCCGGGCAACGTCGCGCACATGCACAATGGCCGCCGCGCATGCGCATTCCGCACCCATTCACACCGCAGCGTGCGAATGGGTCAAAATGACCCCCATGGTCAGGAGGTTGTGCAGATACCGCGGAGGCTGAACAGGCCTCTCTGAACGTAAATGCATTGGCCGATGACCAGGTCATACAGATGTTCCGGCTCAAAACAACATTTCCAGCTCGAAGCAACATTTTCCGTTTGTATGACCTTGTCAAACTGGACCTAGAACCTAAAAAGCACATTCACGCTCTGTCTCAGGTCTGCATAAACCCTTTTGCACTTTATGGCTACTGGCTGTTTTCAGGCTGTGTCAGGTACAGTTACTGGGATATCACAGGACACTATTTCAAGATATTTAATGCAGGTGATATATGCCTTACAGCCAAATATAGATGCTTGCACTTTCTGACTAGTGGCAGCTTTCAGGCTGTCTCAGCCACAGTTATTGGGATCTCACCCCCATCATTTCTCACTTTCCCACATGGTGTTGGATGCATTACAGCCCCATATAGATGCCTCTATTTGCTTACCTAGCCAGGAGTCACGGTGACATACAGTCAGGGTAGCTTTCATCTTGCATTGCTGGCATGCCCAATATGCTTGGTGCGATAGATTGCATAGACATACAGCTCAGACCACCTAGGGGTAGACAATACATCTATACCAGTAGACATAAGTCAACCAGGCTACTAATGTGCAGGTGGTTTGTGATGCAAATCTTAGAATTGTGAGTATTGTTACGAGGTACCATGGTGGATCTCACGACTCTTTCATCCTCAGTCAGCCATCCCTCAATGAAAAATTTGAAGTCAGACAAATGCCAGATGGGTGGCTGCTGAGAATGTAATTATATGATTGGCTTTTGTAATGCAAACACACTAACCACTATGTTACTGTATGCCTACTTTGCATTCTATACTATCTATGTGTTTCAGATTATGCAGGGTATGGCAGCTTCTCCTGGCTTCTGACTCCATTGTTGATTCCTGATTCCCCTGCTGGACACAATTCTAATTATTCGGTCAGTGATAGAAAGATGTTTTGGTGTGCTAAACTCTTGGTTTAGGTGCTTGAATAAATTTGTTTGCCTTTTGATGTATAGTCTCTTAAAGGTGACTAGAATTGTGTTCTGCTGCTGTTTTCTCCATAACATGTTTGCAACAACATCTGCCACATGATGCTGAAGAAAACAGTCAGCAAGTAGAGAATTTAATACCATCTGGCGACAGTTGGAGTACAGATGTAGGGAGGCAGGTAGGGCAGCAATTAATAGACCATCTTTCAGGTAAGTGTATTTCAATCACTGTTTGTCAATGAAAGTAGTGTAAATATATTTTATTTTGTGTTGATATTGTCAACAGAACAGTTTAAATCATATGTGTTTCACAATCATATGTGTTTACCCTATATTTGAGGTCCTCAAGGCACCCCAATGGTCCAGATTTTATGTTTATCCATGCCTTGCCACAGGTGACTTAATTAGCACTTCAGTCAATTTGATTTAACCATCTGTGCTGGGACATGGATATACCAAAAACCTGGACTAACTGCTATGCAACCACAATTCTAATATCCACTATGTTACTGTATACCTACTTTTCATTCTATACTATATATTCTATACCAGAGCTGGCCAAACCAGTCCTCGAGATCTACCAACAGTTCACATTTTTCAGATCACCTAGATGGTGCTCAGGTGTAGTCATTACTAATTAAGATGTGCTGCATTCATTCCTAACTCACAATTCTACAGATCTCCAGGAGCCCTGGAAAACATGAACTGTTGGTAGATCTCGAGGACCGGTTTGGCCAGTCCTGTTCTATACTATAGAATACTATACTATATATTCTATACTATACTATATATTCTATACTAACCCAGATTACAAGCATGCTGCTAATTCAGCGGTGAGACGCTGCCAGCAGGAAATCATCACAATACACGGGCAGCTGGAGCATCAAGTGGCTGCCTAGGCACGGCATTAAAAGAAAGCATTATCCTCTAAGAATTACCAGCCTCATACCAACCAGTATTGCCACAAGAAAAAATCAGTGAAATGGTTGAAAGCCCCTTCCCATTGACAAAGGAGAACATTTCAAGGTATTTCCTCATTTTTGCGGCCCCCGGGCCCCAGCTACATAACCGCTAAGTAAGGTACTTAACTTACGTAACTTGTCCCCCGCATATTTTATGTTGACGCCGCGCCGGCCCCGCTACGTAACTTACTTAACTTACATAACTTTCTAAAAAAAATTACTACTTATGCTACTGCTACTGTATTTCCGCTGTAGCCGACGTCGCGTGATATATCTGTTCTGTCCCCCGCTCTCTGCATATGACCAGCCGAACACACTCAGCCCCGCATATGACGTATCTTCACTAGTCAGTGAATCTGTGAGTACTCACAAGGAAAACTATCCTATTATTAACTATTTGCTGTTATAATGCAGGCTTGCTACAATATCTATTGACTTTCTGAATGGTGCCTACTTGTATCATACCATTTGGACAAACTATTGCAACATAGTAACAAACGGTCTTTTTCTGAACTCTTGATTTTAATTTCCTGGGTAAACTATTCCAATTCATTCCTAGACATAGGAACAGTATAAATATTAATTATGTGTTTTTTACAAATGTGTTTTTTTTTTTTTACTTTTATATATATATATATATATATAGATATAGATAGATAGATATATATATATAGATAGATATAGACGTCGTTCGGGCAGCACTCCCAATAAACAAACAAATGTCCCGGTGCCTTCCTAGGTACCTGCAGCAGGTCCAAATAATAGAAGCAATGTACGGCGGCACTCAGAAAAATAGACTGGTACAGCAGAGTAGTATACAACGTTTCAGGTATGATGACGGAGGGACATTAAAGCTCCGAAACGTTGTATACTACTCTGCTGTACCAGTCTATTTTTCTGAGTGCCGCCGTACATTGCTTCTATATATATATATATATATATATATATATACATACTGTAACAGGAGTCTTGCTAGAATGTGCTCTGCTACAAAAATTCCACCAGCGACCGACTCCAGGCTTGTGCAAAAACAACAAATACCTTTTATTCAGGTAGCTCAAAAACAAAGATATACATAAAACAAAGATCACTGTCTTTAGTATAAACTACCAGGGAGGTTAGGCCCTGCCTCACTCCCTCTTACTAAATAAGGAACCCTTCAGGTCCCGGCATCCTGACACTAGTGGCCCAGCCCTCCAGATCCCACTGTCCCTAGCAGGCCTATCACCTGGACACTAACTGCCTTCAGGAGCCCTGACTCATGGGAGAGACTCTGCTATAAAAAAAGACATCAGTGAACTTGAATGTGTTCAAAGGCGAGCTACTAAATTGATTAAAGGCCTAGAAGGACTGGACTATAAGGAAAGACTTACTAGGCTGAATATGTATACACTAGAAAAGAGGCGCCTAAGAGGAGATATTATTAATATCTTCAAATATATAAAGGGACATCACAAAGAGTTATCAGAGGAATTATTTATTAAAAGAACACAGTTTAGGACACGTGGGCACTCGCTGCGACTGGAGGAGAGAAAGTTCCGAACGCAACGGAGGAAAGGGTTCTTCACTGTTAGGGCAATCAGGATGTGGAATTTCCTGCCAGGGAAGGTGGTAATGGCGGACTCTGTAATTGGATTTAAAAAAGGAATGGATAAATTTCTGAATGAAAAAGCTATCCAAGGTTATAATACTTAAAATATCAACATGGTTAATCCGGGGGTAACATGAGTTATAGTAGCTAAATAGTCATAAAACATTATTTAGCAAATATGTAGAATCATCATAACTTAAAAGGGGTTGAACACGATGGGCAATTGGCCGCTATTCAACCTCAAATACTATGTGACTATGTTACTAAACCCAGCACCCAGGTGCTGGCTGATGAAGCAGCTTCTTGGGCTAAGAAGCCTATAAGACCTGGTCTGGGCCAAATGGATGGGAACCGGTCCATCCACACTTCCCATCCACCCCCAGAATCCTGTGTGTAGCTTACAGGTGGCAACGTACCTCTCCTGCCACACAATATATATATATATATATATATATACATACATCTCCTATATAATAGCCCAGATCTGTGACTCTGTGCCTGTGTGTATAACGCTGGGCGTGGCTAAGAGCTCTCATTGGGTTAGCAGCAGGTCTATAGCACCCAGTACACAGCTGATTGGGCGAGAAACACCCTCCCACACAGGTTACATCCAATGGGAGGCTCTGCCCTTTGGCTGCTGTGTGTTCCCAGAGCAGGATTAACAATGGGGCTGGTGGAGCTGCAGCTCCAGGTCCTCACCCCAAAATAGGCCCACTGCATCTGCAGCAACATACCCTCCAACAATTTACACATAAAAATCACTACAAATTCGAAAAGAGGGCGTCGCCACGGGTACAGTGACGTGACAACACCCCTTTTCTTATACTTTCAATGGAAGTTTGGAGAGCCAAAAAACGGTACAGACCATAAAAAAAGGTGCTGTACCTGCCAAAAAAGTACAGCTGGAGGGTATGCCAGTGCATCTGCAGCAAGTCTCTGCACTGTAGATAGGGAAAAAATCCTTTTACTGCAGCATCCTATGTCCTGCTGCCAGTCCGCCTGCCCCCTCCGGCATCAACAATCCCCACTCCCTAGCAGCGGCGCAGGTGGAACAAAAACTGCTGCGGCCACCGCCATAGCCTCTTTGCACCGCATACTCTCTGAGACCCAGAGCCTTCATTTCAGAGTTGATCGAAGCAACAAATTTGTTAGCAGCTGGGCAAAGCCATGTGCACTGCGGGGGGGGGGGGGGGGTGCAGATATAACATGTGCAGAGAGAGTTAGATTTGTGTGGGGCGTGTACTTCAAACTGAAATCTAAAAATAAAGCAGCCAGTATTTTCCCAGACCAGAAACAAAATAACCCACCCAAATCTAACTCTTTCTGCAAATGTTATATCTGCCCCCCCTGCAGTGCACATGGGGGGTAATTCCAAGTTGATCGCAGCAGGATATTTTTTAGCAGTTGGGCAAAATCATGTGCACTGCAGAGGGGGGGGCAGATATAACATTTGCAGAGAGAGAGTTAGATTTGGGTGGGTTATATTGTTTCTGTGCAGGGTAAATACTGGCTGCTTTATTTTTACACTGCAATTTAGATTGCAGATTGAACTCACCACACCCAAATCTCTCTCTCTCTGCACATGTTATATCTGCCCCCCCCCCCCCCCTGCAGTGCACATGGTTTTGCCCAACTGCTAAAAAAAATTCCTGCTGCGATCAACTTGGAATTACCCCCATGGTTTTGCTCAACTGCTAACAAATTTGCTGCTGCGATCAACTCTGAATTAGGTCATTTGTCCCTGTCAGTGAAGTGCTTGGTTTGTTAAACTGTGCATGTCCTTTTTAATAACCAACATACTGTACGTTTGGGTAGAAGGGCCCAAGAACAATTCCATCATGCACCACTTGTGGATTTAGATTTAGAATTACCCCCAATGTCAGAAATGACAGACTTGCACATAGCTAATGTGGACACACCTAGATGTTCCTCAGGGATTTGTGAACACACGGTTTGTTCTTCAGCCTTATGGGCATATTTATCAACATTATTTTAACTAAAAAAAAAAATTTTTCAAACCCTTTTCCCATTTTTTTGTGTCAACTAAATGTAGTTTATTGCAATTGGTGGAGAATTTGCAAAACTCTCTCAAACCCTTAATATTGCATTTTTTAGTAACCAGATTACATTTCCCATAATTGTAATGCTCTGCTTAGGTTAAGGGGTTATGCAATTAGGTAAATTTTTTACTATTTTTAGGGCGAATGAGGATTCGCACTATTCAATAGCAGGGCCTTTTTTTCACATAGGTGAAAAATTCAACAGGAGTAGAAAACATGTTTTCTCACCAATGCCTTATCACACAAAAAAAAAATAATTAAAAGGCATTGGCGGAAAACAGTTGAAAACGGGCTGTAATTGAAGGGCGGTGAAATCAATAGCTTTGAGATTACCGGAGCAAATTGATTACCCCTTAGACTTTCAATCGCCCAAATATTATGTAGCAAAGGAAGTTTTAAATAAAATAAATAATTATAAATAATATTATAAATTTATTAAAAAATATGAAAATGATGGTTCAATATAAACATATCTTAACACAAGTCAAACATTTTCTGCCTCATTAACTGAAGGGCCATGTAATCAGAGCACTCACTTGGGACTGGTTTACATTTTTATGGATGACTGCTGTGTTATGTATGAAATGCTAATGCTGCTTACTATATGGATTATTTTTTTTAATGAGTTGTCATTTATTTAATTCTAAACATAAATGACCTTGTACTGAGCCTTTTGGTGTATCATACAAGTCTCTGCTTGGATACAATAGCTGGCTCCTGTATGATTACTGATTATTTCTTCTATTCATAGCTTTTGCTTTGCCCCTGACTTCACCTTGGCAAACAATGGTAAACTTTGCTACCTGACTGGCACTGCACCAACATTCCTGACTCGAATTTTGTGTTCATAGTTTCCTTATTCTGTTGACTTTACTCATTTCAAAACACTTACCATCAAAAACTGAAGAGCATCTTAGCACCTGGAATCCTAACTGGAGGAAACTAGATGACAGAAAATTCACTGGGGTGGCTCAATAGTTCTGGGAAATGCGATCTTCAGTTATAACTGTTACTCAATACATGGATTGTATAGTCAGGTGATTGTGAACTTGTATAAATTAAAAAAAGTGTTAGAATTACAAAAGAGATTATTTCCCAGACCTACCGTTTTATTCATTACCTACTGTACTATATAACCGATTGGGTGTGTATTGCGTGATCGGTGGTCAGAAGACCGCCGGTCAGCATACCTCTGTTGTGATCTCGGCAGGGGAATGCTGGCAGGGAGGGGGGGGGGGGGTGAGTGCATCAAGCCCTTTGTAAGCTTGGTGGCATTCTGTTCCCACTCTTTGGGTGTCCCACTCTCTGCTACGCTCTTCATTTGGTGATACCCGCTGTATCAACATAGTCTGCGGCTCAGCACAGCCGGACAGCCACAGCCGTAGCTCATTGCCGCACGTCGGATTCATTACTGCCGCACGTCCTTTTCATCACTGGCCGGGTGAGTTCCGTCTGACCTCCGCTGTGAGGCCTAATACCTGTCACCAGGAGTCATTCTTACGGCGGCTACACTTACCGTCTGTGAACAGTGTCATTTGCATTTACACAAACGAGTGTTACCTTTGGAAAGGCGGCAGATATCCGATGTTATCTAAACAGTGATTTAATGAAAAAAATACAAGATCGAGGACTGCGCTTCTTGCTTCACGTGATATAATAAGCTGCTTGTGAAGGAATAAGAGGATTCCACGTTCCTCTCAGTATATACAGATAAACAAAACAAGGGTTACCTCCCATCGCTAACTTAATCAAGTGTGATGTTGACTCACACCACCCAATGTATTTAAATATCTATTAATAATAGTAAAACTACAGACCAGATAAAAATTCAATTTTTATATTTTTATTTGTTTAAGAAAAAAAATTATCATCTATTCAATGAACATTCAAACGACTAAAAATCAATAGTGATTCCTAATACCGGTATACTGTAAAATGGACATAACGTACATACATATAACATATATAGGCTAGTGATACGCCTGTTGGCGATTTACTCACTTTCTTAGCCGTAATATTTCTATTCCAAATCCAGTATGGTGTCAGATATATCACTCCAGTACTATACTCAGTTACTGGAAAAAATTGCACTTAAGAGTCCCCTTCTTATGTCTTTCGTCCTCTTATATAGTGCTAAAACTCAGTCTTCATAATGGGCTTATTACAATGGAGTCAAATGAATATAAACATCCTCTGTTATTTCCCACAGCTTTGTATCCAAAAGACTTACTGTACTTTCTTGTGGCTGGAAGCATAAACATCAGGTGTCTGCCGGCAGACGTTTGCTGGTGCCTCTGCGATCTACTAGTTTTGCCTATCTAAGCAGGCTTCATCAGGATGCCTGAGCGCACCTCTTAACCCGATATTTATGCTTCTCTGATTGTCTGTAGTCATGGTTACCCTGCTTTCAGCTGGCGTCACGTCATTTCCGCCCATCTCGTGCTTAAGCTTTTTGTCCCCTCCTCATATTGTGTGTCTTTGTTGCCTGGGCGACGGCCGCGTCACTTCCGCCCCTTTCGTTCGTGCTTCTTCTCCTCCTTGTCCCCTCTTCATATTTGTGTCTTCGTTGTCTTGGCGACGGCTGCGTCACTTCCGCCCCTTTCGTTCGGGTTTCCTCTCCTCCTTGTAGTGTGCCTTAGTTACCCGGGCAACGGCCGCGTCACTTCCGCCCTTCCTGTAGACCTTTGCTGCGGCTCTCGTTTGGCGTCACTTCCGCCCACTTGTCTATCATATCGAAGTTGTTGTGCTTTTCATATGAACGTGACTTGGCTTTCTCAGTATTTCTTTGTTCCCACTGATCGTCATAGTAACCCCAGCTTGTAATTTATTATAAATAGAAATGATCATATACATGTTTTGCCCATCATTTGGGCTAATAGAAGTCATGTTTACTTTTTATACACATTTTTTCCATCATCGGGCAGCTTTCTTAGTATATTGTCACTTATACTAACCCCAACTTTATAGTTTATTATGGATAGAAGTGGTCATATTCTCATATATATTGTGTCCATCATTAGATTTGGGTCCGAATTGAATAACATATAACATACATATAACAAAGTGATTAAAATAAATTATATTATTAAATGCACATTATGTTCTAAAACATATTTCTCAAACTATAAAATGTACTACACAAACTTATAACGAATAAAATAATTATTTATATAGTTCCCTATTTATATACTGGTATTCTATTATCTAAAACATATTTCTCAAACTATAAAATCTCTACTTAAATGGCTGTGGTCAGTATTTGCGAAGAAAAATATTGGTCCTATTTGTTTCATTGTCCTTCTTTCAAAAAGGGATGGAGGTCCCAATCTATATTGAGACCTTTTGGTATTAGAGTCCCAAGTTCAAAAATAGTTCTTGCTTCTTCCTTTAATAGTTCACTATCCCAGTCTCCTCCTCTCCATGCTTTTTGTATTAATCTGATCCCAATAAAACTCAGAGATGAGGGATCGCTGTTATGAATTTTCGTGAAATGATCCGGAATACTGTGGTTCTCTTTATTTGTCCTTATATTATTTAGGTGTTCGTTGATTCTAGTATGAAGACACCGGTAGGTCTTTCCTACATACTGAAGTCCACAGGGACATGTTAACAAGTAAATGACTCCTTTGGAGTTGCACGTGATTTTATCCTTTATCTTGTATTCCTTGCCAGTATTATTCGATTTATAACTCAGGGTGGGTTTCGTAGTTAATGTCTTTGTTTTTCTACAGACTATGCAGTTATTGCATCTATAGAAACCCGGCTCCAAATCTTTCAACCAGGTCGCCTTCCCCTTGTTATCCTTTTTCTGATAGCTTCGTACTATATTGTTCTTGATTGTAGGTGCTCTTCTGTATATTATCTTGGGTTTCTGAGGTAAAATGTCTTTCAGATCTTCATCTGTGGTCAGGATATGCCAATGTTTATGTATACTTTGTTCTAAAAGCGTACGTTGGCTGGAATAGTTGGTCAGAAAGAGTACATCCTTTCTCTCATATTTGTTCTTGTCTTTATATTGGAGGAGGTCTCTTCTGTCCACTTTATCAACCTCTTCTTTATTTTTCTCAAGATTCTTTCTGTTGTAATTTCTTTCTTCAAATTGTTTCATTAAGCCTGTTGTTTGTGCTTCATAATCTTCTTTTCTTGAACAGTTTCGTCTTAATCTTTTCATCTGGCCTTTAGGAATATTCGACAGCCATTTCGGGTGGTGGTTACTCCGAGAGTCCAAATAGCTATTACAATACACTTCCTTACTGTAGGTCTTTGTCTCAATTTTATTGTTCTCAATGAAGATGGTTAAATCCAGGAAGTTTATGCTGGTGTCACTAACTTCCTTTGTAAACTCCAGAGTAAAAGTGTTGTTGTTGATCTTAGTAATAAACTGCTCCAAGTCTTCTCTCGTTCCATTCCATAGAATGATCACATCATCGATATACCTTGCCCACAATATAAGATTCGATAGGTATTCATTATTAGTCCATATAAATTCATTCTTCCACTGAGCAAGGAACAAATTCGCATATGAAGGGGCAAAATTTGTACCCATTGCTGTTCCCTGGGTCTGTATATAAAATTTATCACCATACCAGAAGAAATGATGGTTCAACGTGAACTCAATACCTTCTAGGATGAAGTCTACTTGCTCTTTTTTCCTCTTTGATTCGTTAGTCATGATTTTCCGAATGTTCTCCACTCCCTGTTCATGTTGAATTGATGTGTAGAGCGACTTCACGTCACATGTTGCCAGCAAAAATTATTTTTTCCATGTAATGCCACTCAATAAGGATTTGTGTGGTATCCTTAATGTAACTGTGCTGTGTAGTTACCATTTCTTTAAGGAAGGTGTCAATGTAGCATGAAAGATGTGCCGTTAGAGATTGAATCCCCGCCACTATGGGTCTCCCTGGGGGAGTGTTCGCATCCTTATGGATTTTTGGCAGATGATAGAACACTGCCATCTTCGGATGTTCTGGATGTAAGAACTTATACTCATCTTTGGTCAGAATCCCTTTCTCCAATGCTTTTCTGAGGATTTTTTTCCAGATCCTTCTTATATCTCTCCATGGGGTTGTTTTGCAATTGTTGATATGTTTTGGTATCTCCCAAAAGTCTAATGCATTCCTCGACATATTTCACTTTATCCATTATAACGATGCCACCCCCCTTATCCGCTTGTTTGATGACGATTTCTTTATTCTGTTTAAATTTTTCCAACACCTCTTTCTCTCTCTTGGTGAGATTGTATTTACCTTTATATCCAATATTTTCAGGAATCCTTCTAATGTCTTCTTCTACCATTTTCTGGAATGTATTTTGGAAGTGGCCTTTTAAATGTGTGGGGTAGAATGTTGCTTTTTCCTTCAGATCCGTATGTTCAAACGGATCAGGACTCTTTCTCCTCTCTGTATTATTTTCTTGTTCTTTGCGTTTGAAGAATTTTTTCAGGGTGATCTTCCTGATAAACTTCTGAAGGTCGATAATGGTATTAAATTTATTTAGCTGATTCGTCGGGGCAAATTTCAGTCCCTTTTCTAGGATTTTAACTTCAGATGTATTCAATACATAATTACTTATGTTGAATATCCCCTGCGTTTTTTTCTGGTTTTCTTTGATCTTTTCTTTGGGCCGGTTCTTAACCCCTCCACGCTTTCCTCGTTTGTAGATACCGAGCTTCTTTTTCGTCTCCTTCTTTTTCTTGTTTCTGAATCTGGAGTTTTTTTCAGGATTGCTCCCAGATTTTGTGACGAGTTGTTCCTCTGTGCTAGTTCTAAAAAAGCATCCAGAAACGCTTCTGTATCCTCAAATTCTTCCTCTTCCATTAATTGGTGTTTATCTCCCATTCTCTCATCTTTTTGGCCTCTGTTATTAAGACGTTCCATCAAAGTTCTAGCGGATACATCCAGGGTTTCTTGATGATCCTCCCTTCTATTGTGCGAACTTCTGATTAGGGTTTCTGTGGTAGGACCTTCATGCTTCTTCTCTTTCTTTTCAAGATCTTTCTTTGTTATTTGTCTCCCCATCCGATGGTATCTATTATTCTCCATCCTTGGTTCGTATAGCTCCTCTTTTTGTGATCTTCTTTGTGGTGGCATCCTTTCCTTCTCCGGGGATCTTCGATATTCATCATTCCTTCTACTTGACTTATTTCTATAGTCTTCAAACTCCCTATTCACTACTGTATGTGGGTGGTAAGTTCTTCCTCTATGGTGATCATAGGAATCTCGTTTAGGAAGGTGTGAGTTTTAGCACTTTATAAGAGGATGAAAGACATAAGAAGGGGACTCTTAAGTGCAATTTTTTCCAGTAACTGAGTATAGTACTGGAGTGATATATCTGACACCATTCTGGATTTGGAATAGAAATATTACGGCTAAGAAAGTGAGTAAATCACCAACAGGCGTATCACTAGCCTATATATGTTATATGTATGTACGTTATGGCCATGTTACAGCAGAGGTTCCCAAACTGTGTGACGTGGCTCCCTGGGGTGCCTCGGGACACTTGCAGGGGTGCCCTGGGTTGGTGGTCCAGGACCAATTCAAATTATTCATGGTCAATATAATAGGCAAAACCAGTGCTGGTGGCTGCCAGTCATAAAATATGTGGCCAAACAGAACCAAATCTTGTCCCTCACCACACAACTGATCCTAAGGAGGACATATAAACGCGATCTACTTAATGTAAGATTTCTTTCTAAATTTCTCAATAAGAAATTTTTGGCATAGGGGTGCCGTGAAAAAAATTCTGATATTCTAGGGCGCCGTGATTCAAAAAAGTTTGGAAACCACTGTGTTACAGTATACCGGTATTAGGAATCACTATTGATTTTTAGTCGTTTGAATGTTCATCGAATAGATGATCATCTTTTTCTTAAACAAATAAAAATATAAAAATTTAATTTTTATCTGGTCTGTAGTTTTACTATTACTAATAGATATTTAAATGCATTGGGTGGTGTGAGTGAACATCACACTTGATTAAGTTAGCGCTGAGTGATTTAATGATACATTCCTGCTCCACGTATAATCTATCTTCATAAAGGACCCTGACTGCACTTTAATACAGGAACCAGCACGTGGGCACCTATCACAGGTTGCATCTTTTCTTCTGTTATATATAAAAATGAGACTGTGAAAATCTATTGCGGGAGATACAAATATATATTAACACACTGGGATGCCAGTGTTCTGACTTTTATTACCACCACCTGAAAGAGCTCATATAAATCAGTTTTACTGCATGTTGCATGCTATTTAACATCCTATTTATTATAGTCTTTGTGTGAGAACGTGCTAATTGCTATTAATTGCATGTTGATTGTGTGTTATAAATGTTGGTCTTAAGAGATACCATATAAATTGTCTTACTTATATCCAAGCCTCACTGACTCAATCTTTTCCTGTGACAGACTGCACATATTTTTTAGATACATTGTTTCAAGCGCAGAGTATTCTTTCTTTTAAAGTTTCCATTTGTAGCAACTTGGCAAGTTGTTTTTACTCAGCTGCTGAATCATTTTTCTTTAATAAGATACTTATTACTTATAGCGCCGGTCTATCACAATTGGTAACTTCTTGTCCTGATTTGTGACTTTTTAAAAATTCTTTGTCGTGGGAATAGTACCTGTTGGTCAGAATGTCGACCATCAGGATTGTGAGGGGGCGGGATGTAAGGGGAGGTAATGTGACCAGCGGTCTCCTGACTGCCGGTCACATAACTACATCCCTAACCGATTATTGCAGTGAAGGAAAATGGTTACTACACAATGGCCCTTATTCCGAGTTGTTCGCTCGCTAGCTGCTTTTAGTAGCATTGCACACGCTAGGCCGCCGCCCTCTGGGAGTGTATCTTAGCTTAGCAGAATAGCGAACGAAAGATTAGCAGAATTGCTACTAAAAATTTTCATGCAGTTTCTGAGTAGCTCAAGACCTACTCCTAGATTGCGATCACCTCAGTCCGTTTAGTTCCTGGTTTGACGTCACAAACACGCCCTGCATTCGGCCAGCCACTCCCCCGTTTCTCCAGACACTCCCGCGTTTTTCCCTGACACGCCTGTGTTTTTTTAGCACACTCCCGGAAAACGCTCAGTTACCACCCAGAAACGCCCCTTTCCTGTCAATCATTCACCGATCAGCAGTGCGACTGAAAAGCGCTGCAGGATCCACAGCAAAACTGCTAAGTTTTTAGTAAAATAACTAAGCGCATGCGCCCTGCGTACCATGCGCATGCGCATTTAGCAACAAATCGCAGCATAGCGAAAATCGGCAACGAGCGAACAACTCGGAATGACCACCAATGTGACGTCATGTTTTACTTCTGAATCTTGTTTTCTGCTTTGTGATCCTGTGTTATATACTCTGTTGTTCCACAGCTCCATTTATATGTGTTACAGACATTGTTTTCGCACATCATTTTTAGAACCGCAGGAAAACACCCAGGCAATGAGAATTTGTGTCTAATTGTTTTTGTGTTTCTTTTAAGGGTGCCAATAACCCTGCTAATGCGCCTTGAAATTGGAATTGCTAAAACTCTGGAAAAGAGAACAGATGTAGACAATGCTGAGAAATACAGGTAGGTAGTTATGCATCATGCAATATCCGTGAGGCATCTGATTGGCTCCAAATTTATTCTACAGCAGAACAACAGCCCCAAACATACAGCCAATGTCATTAAGAACTATCGTCAGCATAAAGAAGAACAAGGAGTCCTGGAAGTGATGACATGGCCCACACAGAACCCTGATCTCAACATCATCGAGTCTGTCTGGGATCACAGATTAATTTGAGCAAGCCAACATCCACAGAAGATCTGTGGTTAGTTCATCAAGATGTTTGGAACTGTCCCCCTGCTGAGTTCCTCTAAAAACTGTGCAAGTGTACCTAGAATAATTTGTGCTGCTTTGAAGGCAAAGGGTGGTCACACCAAATATTGATTTGCTTTAGATTTCTCTTCTGTTCATTCACTTTGCATTTTGTTAATTGATAAAAATAAACTATTAACACTTCTATTTTTGAAATCATTCAAAAGGGCTCCATACACTAGAACGATAATACCTGATTTCATCCAATTTCGGGCATTCATATATTGGATGAAATCGGGCATTTTGGCTGTGTTCCCGTGAGGGCCGGATCGACTCCCCTTGATCGTTAGTGCTGCACTCATGATATATCGTAATTGGATGGAAAAGGTGTGTTTTTTGTGAATGCAATATTAGATAAATTCCTAATGGATGAGGATATTCAGGGTTATGGTGCTTGGTCACGCACTATAGTTATTAAAACACAATGGCTGTCATTAAAACAAAACAGCTGACATCAGCATGAGGCAAAATTAGTCCTAAAAGAAAACTGCATTGGAGACCACCAATAGGTTGAACTCGATGGACAAATTGTCTTTTTTCAGCCTTAGGTACTATGTTACTATGTTACACATTGCACCAGGTAGAGCCTCTTATACACATAGCACCAGGTAGCCCCTTATAAACATTGCGCCAGGTAGAGTTTCTTATACACATTGTGCCAGGTAGCCCATCTTATACACATTGTGTCAGGTAGCCCCCTAAACATATTGCATCAGATAGAGTCTGGTAGCCCCTTATTCACATTGTGCTTGGTAGCACCTTATCCACTTTGCACCAGGTAGAACCTCTTATACACATTGTTCCAGGTACCCCTTATAAACATTGTGCCAGGTAGCCCCTTATATACATTGCACCAGGTAGCCCCTTATACACACTGCGATAGGTAGAGTCTCTTATACACATTGTGCCATGTAGCCCCTTATACACATTGCGCCAGGTAGCACCTCTTATACACATTGCACCAGGTAGTGCCTCTTATACACATCACGCCAGGTAGCCCCTTATACACAATGCACCAGGTAGTTCCTCTTATACACATTGTGCCAGGTAGCCACTTATTCACATTGTGCCAGGTAGCCCCTTATACACATTGCACCAGGTAGAGACTCTTATACACATTGTGCCAGGTAGCCCCTTATAAACATTGTGCCAGGTAGAGCCTCTTATACACTTTGCACCAGGTAGCCCATTATACACATTGTGCCAGGAAGCCTTTTATACACAGTGTGCCAGGAAGAGCCTCTTATACACTTTGCACCTGGTAGACCCTTATACATATTGCGCCAGGAAGCCCCTTATACACACTGTGCCAGGTAGAGCCTCTTATACACATTTTGCCAGGTAGCCCCTTATACACATTGCGTGAGGAAGTACACATTGCTCCAGGTAGCCCCTTATACACATTGGACCAGGTAGAGCCTCTTATACACATTGTGCCAGGTAGCCCCTTACATACATTGCACCAAGTAGAGCCTCTTATACACACTGTGCCACTTAGCCCCTTATACACATTGCACAAGGTAGCCCATTATACACATTGCACCAGGTAGAGCCTCTTATACACATTGTGCTAGGTAGCCCCTTATACACATTGCACCAGGTACTACACATTGCGCCAGATAGCCTTTTATACACATTGTACTAGGCAGCAAAAAAATGGCGATGGCCACACTGCGCCCTCAGCAGCGACATCTTGGGGGTTTGGGAAAGACTCAGTAGTGATGGGAGGTGGGGCACCTGTTGAGTACTGGAGACTGAACTGGGAACCTGCCGGAATCTGTCACAAAGCACGAGGTTCATTGCAGTCGTAGGCGGTGATGCCATCACTCTACTACCCACTGCTGCCCAGAAGTCTCCCCCACCATTAGAATAGATGTCAGAGTGGGTGCATGGGGAGCAGGGCTGCTGTTAGTAATTACACAAAGGGATATAGGTAGCTGTGTGCCACTGTGCGGCCAGCGGGGTGTGGGCAGATGAAAAGCGTGAGGCGGAGTCAAGGAGAGCCTCTGGGAGGCTGACGGTGCAGCAGGGGCAATTCAGATGGTGCTGGTGGGGTGACTATGGCCACTCCCTCAGGGAACAGCACCCCGATTACTCGCCCTGCTAGCCTACACCTAAAACCGCCACTGGTCACAGTAGTGCTGCAGCCCACAGCTCTACACTGACAGTCACAGCAGTGCTATACCTCACAGCCCATCAAAGTCTATCTGATACAGAAATAGTAGTGCCACAGTAGTGCTGCAGCCCACAGCCCTTCACTGATATAGTCACAGTACAGCAGCCTGCGCCCAACACCCTAATGCATTTAGTGAAATAATACTTTATGACAATATGATAATTATCTCTGGACCATTACTGTATTGCTAGTGCCAGGAAACAAGGACTTCTACCCTCCTTTCTCACAGTGTTTCCTTCACCCATTCTCCACCTTTCTCTTTTACTGATGCTACTGCAGTAAGTCAGGAGGTGCAGGAGGGGTTATGGTTAGTGATGCACATTGCACAGGTATATAATCTATGAAGCCAGTCTAATTACCCACACTCTTCATCACAAATGTTACAAAAACACACTAGCCAAACTGCAAAGTCACAGTTTTTGCACTTGATCTGCCTTCCATGTTTCGGTGCCCATGCTGCTGCTTTCCCCCGACACCTGGTGCCCGGTGGCATATGCTTGCATTGTCTCCAGGAATTGTGTGACTAGAGCACACTCTGAAAACCTTATTATGTCCTATTAATAGTGCTGCACTGTGCCCTGTGTCGGCCATGCCCTCTGATCAGGGGTTAAAGTGAGTCGGAACGGGGCAGAACTGCGTTCCGTCAGTTCCACTTGGAGACGGAACGCAGTTCCACCTCCCCCGGCTCACCTAATCCGATGTGTACCCGGCGCCGCAGGGAGATGCCGGGCACCCGCTGAGATTGTGTTACCAGCAGGCGCCCCGCTCCCTCTCCGAGTC
Organism: Pseudophryne corroboree; assembly: GCF_028390025.1. Lineage (NCBI taxonomy): Eukaryota > Metazoa > Chordata > Amphibia > Anura > Myobatrachidae > Pseudophryne > Pseudophryne corroboree. The sequence continues at coordinate 528,216,577 of NC_086448.1, forward strand.
CACAGCGGAAGCCGGCGGCAGGAGCTCACTACTGAGCTCCGGCTTCTGGCTCTGTCAGTGCACACTATGGGAGAGACGTCATGACGTCTCTCTCATAGTGCTGAGGAGCGGATGCCAGGAGAATCACAGTGGTCGGACGCGGGAGAGGGTCTTGGTAAGTATGTGGGGTTTTTTTTAAACATATGTGTGAGTGAGTGTATTAGCGGTGTGTCTACTGGGGGCAAGCTACAAGTTAGCAAGCTACAAGTTGGCAAGCTACTGGGGCAAACTACAAGGGGGCAAGATACTGAGGGCAAACTACAAGGGGGCTAACTACTGGGGGCAAACTACAAGGGGGCAAGCTACTGAGGGCAAACTACAAGGGGGCAAGATACTAAGGGCAAACTACAAGGGGCAAGCTACAAGGGGGCTAACTACAAGGGGGCAAGCTACTGGGGGCAAACTACAAGGGGGAAAACTACTGGGGGCAAACTACAGGGGCACATTACTACTAGGGGCATAACTACAGGGGTGCATTACTACTGGGGACATAACTACAGGGGGACATTACTACTGGGGGCATTACTACTTGGGGGCAAACTACTGGGGGCATAACTACAGGGGCTAAACTACTGGAGGCATTACTACATGGGGGCTAAACTACAGGGGGGCTAAACTACAAAGGGGCAAACTACAGGGGGTCATTACTGCTTGAGGGTATTACTACTGGGGGCATTACTACTTGGGGCAAACTACTGTGGGAAAACTACATGGGGCTAAACTACAGGGGCTAAACTACTGAGGGCATTACCACTGGGAGGCTGAACTAAAGTGGGGGTAATACGCTGCTAGATACGGCCCTACCTATTAATTATGTATTTTGTATTATGCTCTGGAATTGATAAATTAATACAATTTTAAGATTCAGGCATATCAACTAATCTTTCCCAGACTGCAAAGAGAAACAGTAAGCCATATAAAAGACATGCAACTCAATTGTATACAGCACAATGATGCTAGGAATGCTACTGTAATGAAATTAGATCTAATGCTAAAATATAAAGTTGGTCATTCCGAGTTGTTTGCTAGCTGTTTTCGGTCGCTGCGCAGCGATCAGGCAAAAAAACGGCACTTCTGCACATGCGTATGCAGCGCAATGCGCACGTGCGACGTACTTTCACAACAGCCGATGCAGTTTCACACAAGGTCTAGCGATGCTTTTCAATCGCACTGCTGGCCGCAGAGTGATTGACAGGAAGTGGGTGTTTCTGGGAGGTAACTGACCGTTTTCGGGGAGTGCGTGGAAAAACGCAGGCGTGTCAGATGCAAACGCAGGCGTGGCTGGCCGAACGCAGGGCGTGTTTGTGACTTCAAAACAGGAACTAAACAGTCTGAAGTGATCGCAAGCCAGGAGTAGGTCTGGAGCTACTCAGAAACTGCACAATCTTTTTTGTAGCAGCGCTGCGATCCTTACGTTTGCACTACTGCTAAGCTAAGATACACTCCCAGAGGGCGGCGGTTTAGCGTTTGCACGGCTGCTAAAAGCAGCTAGCGAACGAACAACTCGGAATGAGGGCCAAAAACAGCTCCTCTGTTTCCACTGCTATGGTAACAAGCAGACCTGGGAGCCAGAGTGAGTCAAAAATGTGTAAAAACTATATAAAATAAAAGACACATATAAAACAAATACACCAGGCAAAAAAAATTCCCTTCTTATATACCTGCGTACCATAAAGTGAAAAAATGTACGTGCTCATCAATAAATGTACATCTCATGTTTTACTATAAATACTTGGTATACTTCAAAATCTTCAAAGTAAAATGAGATGCTCTCTGGACTTATATCTTTCTAGAAACAGGCTACCACAAACTGATGACACAAATAGCTTTACAATGTACCTCAGGAAAAATAATATAAAAATATCTTAATGTAGTATTTTCTAATAGGATTTTAATACCTACCGGTAAATCCTTTTCTCTTAGTCCGTAGAGGATGCTGGGGACTCCTTAAGGACCATGGGGTATAGACGGGATCCGCAGGAGACATGGGCACACTATAAGACTTTGAATGGGTGGGAACTGGCTCCTCCCTCTATGCCCTTCCTCCAGACCTCAGTTAGAAAACTGTGCCCAGGAAGACGGACATTTCGAGGAAAGAATTTATTGTTTAAACACGGTGAGTGTCCTACCAGCTCACATCCCGAACATACCGCAGAACGTGACATTCAATAGAATACCAGCCAACGGTATGAACAATACACAGCCACATGCTGAGAGAACATGTAACACAACCAGTGTATCAACACAACCAATAATAAGACACCGCATGCCAAGGCATGCACAACGTCAGCAACATCCTGACAGAAAAAAACACCACAAGAGTGTAACCATCACCAACATGGCAGTCAACAACAACGCATTCACAGGCATGAGCAACGATAGTCACAAGCTGACTGAACTCAACGCAACATGAGCGTAACTACAACCAATACTGCAGACACAGTATGCACTGGGACGGGCACCCAGCATCCTCTACGGACTAAGAGAAAAGGATTTACCGGTAGGTATTAAAATCCTATTTTCTCATACGTCCTAGAGGATGCTGGGGACTCCGTAAGGACCATGGGGTTTATACCAAAGCTCCAGACCGAGCGGGAGAGTGCGGACGACTCTGCAGCACCGATTGAGCAAACATGAGGTCCCCATCAGCCAGGGTATCAAACTTGGAGAGCTTAGCAAAAGTGTTTGAACCCGACCAAGTAGCCGCTCGGCAAAGTAGAACCGCCGAGACTTCTCGGGCATCCGCCCAAGAAGAGCCCATCTTCTTAGTAGAATGGGTCTCCACCAACTTCGGTAACGGCAACCCAGCCGTAGAATGAGCACGCCGAATCGTATCACAGATCCAGCGTGTAACAGACTGCATATTGACAGAGCCCTCACATATGTCGAATAAAAACTATGGCTCTCATTCCGAGTTGATCGGTCGCAAGGCGAATTTAGCAGAGTTACACACGCTAAGCCTACGCCTACTGGGAGTGTATCTTAGCATCCTAAAATTGCGACCGATGTATTCGCATTATTGCGATCACAAACTACTTAGCAGTTTTAGAGTAGCTCCACACTTACTCTGCCTGTGCGATCAGTTCAGTGCTTGTCGTTCCTGGATTGACGTCAGAAACACACCCAGCGTTCGCTCAGACACTCCCCCGTTTCTCCGGCCACTCCTGCGTTTTTTCCGGAAACGGTAGCGTTTTCATCCACACGCCCCTAAAACGCCGTGTTTCCGCCCAGTAACACCCATTTCCTGTCAATCACACTACGATCGCCGGAGCGAAGAAAAAGCCGTGAGTAAAAAAACTATCTTCATAGCAAAGTTACTTGGCGCAGTCGCAGTGCGACTATTGCGCATGCGCACTAAGCGAAATTTCACTGCGATGCGATGAAAAATAACGAGCGATCAACTCGGAATGAGGGCCTATAGTGGGTAATCTGACAGGAAAAACACAGAGATACATGCACCACACAACAATGATTATACGCCCATTATTGAAAATAGTGCTATATTTCTCTCCATATAGCACTAAAACACTGTGCCCCCCTCGTTAGTACTGTATACATAGCCTTGGCGGGGACATGGAGGAAAATGGCGCTGAATCTGTTGTGAGGGCTAAGCTCCACCCCTTCCTGGCGTGCTTAAGCCCGCTAAAATATATATATATATATATATGTTGAGCTGGGGGGGTCCATATACAGCACCTACCCTATATATATATATATATATATATATATATATATGCCCTGTATATATATATATATATACCCTGTATATAAATCCTCCATAAAAGCGGCACTGGGAGACTTGGTTAAAGTGAAAAAAACGGTGCTTTTATTGTAGCATAATCGATCTACGTATCGGGGTCGCAGCCCCTTCGCCCCATCCTGACGAAGGGGCTGCGACCCTGATACGTAGATCGATTATGCTACAATAAAAGCACCGTTTTTTTCACTTTAACCAAGTCTCCCAGTGCCGCTTTTATGGAGGATTTATGTACGGGAGTATGCACTCTCGTCTAAGAGGGCACGGGAGCAGCTATATCTGACGGAGGGAACACATAGGAGTGCCGGGTAAAGTGGTTTTGTATATACCCTGTATATATATATATATATATATATATCGCTGCCCTGCACCCTCGTAAGCCGTTGGTGTGTGGGAGCAATGGTGCGCGGCGCGGCCGCTGCGTTACACTGGCGGGGGTATCGTACGCGGTGCCCGGGCACCTAGTATGTCCCTCTTGCCAGCGATTTTGGCCCTCAGTAACTTGCTGCCCAGGGCGCTCTCCCCCCAGCGCCCTGCACCCTGTGAGTGCCGTTGGTGTGTGGGAGCATGGAGCGCAGCGCTACCGCTGCGGTTACCTCCTTTACTGAAGTCTTCTGCCGTCACTAAAGTCTTCTTTTCTTCCAGTACTCACCCGGCTTCTTTCTTCTGGCTTCTGTGAGGGGGGTGACTGCGCGGCTTGGGAACAAGCAGCTAGGCGAACCAAGTGATCGAACCCTCTGGAGCTAATGGTGTCCAGTAGCCTAAGAAGCAGATCCCTTAACTAAGAAGAAGTAGGTCTGACTTCTCTCCCCTCAGTCCCTCGATGCAGGGAGCCTGTAGCCAGCAGGTCTCCCTGAAAATAAAAAACCTAACATAAAGTCTTTTAGAGAAACTCAGTAGAGCTCCCCTAGTATGTGTCCAGTCACTCCTGGGCACAAAGTCTAACTGAGGTCTGGAGGAGGGGCATAGAGGGAGGAGCCAGTTCACACCCATTCAAAGTCTTATATATACCCCATGGTCCTTACGGACTCCCCAGCATCCTCTAGGACGTATGAGAAAAATAAAAGATTTTATTCAAACAAGTAATAAAATGCCCGTACATAAAAATAGAATAGAAAGACTTATCTGATAATGGTAAAGGAACTCCTGGCCACAGAGGAACCAACCAATTATTACACAGTCCAAAATTAGGGAAGCAATGTCACCAAACCAGGCCCCAACGTGTTTCGTCCAATTAGGACTTACTCATATCGTTGTGGATGTGCTTATTAATATTAATAGGAGGGCTCTCCTTGTAGCTAGTATCTTATTTCAATAAAAAAATCTATGAGTGGCCAACAATTGCAGATCTTTATTATACCTTAACCGGAAGACCACTGCTGGTCCATGGTAAAGGGGGGTACACACGAAGCGATCGCTGCTTAAAATCTAAGCACTCTGACTAGATTGCTTAGATTTTAAGCCTGATCGCTCCGTGTGTACCCCCTACAGCGATAGCAATGCGCAGCCCCGCCATCGCTATCGCTGGTGCTAGATCGGCCTGCGGTGTGACATGAGCAGCCCCCCCCCCTGTCTACCCCCGCACGCTCAGCACACCGCGCGGTGCTGAGCGGCGGGAGAGATGTGTACTGAGAGGTTCGCTCAGCACACATCTCTCCCGCATCGGCCAGTGAGTACTGGCCTTAAGACTTGCAGTTTGTAGATCTTAAAGTACTAATATTTATCGAATAACTGCCTAACTGGACATTCCCATGCCTTACTTCTGGTCCGTGGTCCTGTTGGCTGGTGTATTCTGTTTAAAATTCCCCATCTCTGGGTTCTTGAATAGGAAGTGAGGAGTTTTTACACTTCTTCCCTTTCTTGTAAGTTATTTAATTTGTCCGGTGTCTAAATGAGTTTAAATACTTGAAACCATAACAAATATATGAAAATAAAATGCAAAAAATACCTAAATATGCTTATAATAAAACAATTTCTAATCTGAAAAGAAGGAATACTATATACTATATTATTTATAGGGGACTACCTCAAAATAATCATTATAACCTTTATAGTACAAAGTTACCAATTTTCAAATCCAATAATTTTCCCTGTGAGATGCTGTAGTTTAAGAGCTAAATCCTAACCCTGCCCCACCCCCTCCCCATTTCACCGATTGTAATCAATTAAATCCACTTGAATCTCAAAAAATAGAGGGGTCACAAAATTATAATCTTTAAAATGTTTTGATAGCAGATGTCGCTCCATACTAATTTTAATAGTCTCAATGTGCTCTTGAATGTGAAGTTTTAGCATGCTTTTGTCTTTCCTATGTACCCCATTTTGCAGTGGCATTCTAAATAATAGATGACTGAGGTGGTCAGACAGTTAATATAATTCTTTATTTGAAATTCCTTCATACTGTATTCGTTAGGTTATAAAAAATAATTATTGTTAGGTTCTGTATATCTACAAACATTGGTGTTGAAATAAAAAAAAACACATTCTTAGGGACTAGTGTTTGGGTTATTTTATACAATAGTGGTGCCCTAAGGGGTGCCAGCTGATTCATTGGCAACTGGCAGGGTACAGGAGCTTGAGTCTCACTTAAAAGGACTGGTGCTTATAGAGGGGACTAGAGCTTGGAGTGCAAGGAGATGTGGCAATATGGAAGGCTTGAACAACCCTCCATGTGTTGCACAGAGTGCCTCAGTGCATCTTCTTTGTGAGACACAACAATGTCAGCACAGAGGCCGAGCATCTCCTTGACATCAGCCTCCACATGACTGACTGAGACCTGTCACCTGAGAGAATTCAGATTGAGGTAGGTAATCTGATTTTGTTACATAGTGGTTGCGGGTAGGCACTAGCTATGCCCTACATGGCTAAACCCCATGGCACAGGCAACACACCCTGTGTAGGCCACACCTACACAAAACTGGTCAGGCCCCCATATCACTAGTCACACTGCCACAGCGCTGGTCACCACTAAATAAATTTCAACTTCAAGCCCATTTCAACCTTAATCTGGCACTGGGCCCGGCGCTACTCACTCAGCGAAGGGTTGCAAAGCAGGTAGGCGCCAGGCTGGAGAGGTGCTCTTCCGGTGCTGCATCCCTGCTGCTGCACCACCCTGTCCCCCCTGCTGCTGCTGCCGGCTACTGTATGACATGCAGCAGCATCGGCAGCATGAAAAGCCTTCTCCCACCTCACCTATGATAGCGGCTGTGTGCGGGTCCCGAAAAAAGGGCACAGCTACATGAGATGGAGGGGGCAGAGCTACACGGGATGGAGGGGGGGAGCTACACTGGATCAGGCTGCTGTACAGAGGGTGAGTAAACATTGGTGCCAGCCAGACTTAGGTAAGTGAAGTCAGGGTTGGACTGGCCCACAGGGGTACAGGGGAAACCACCAGTGGGCCTTACTGCCTGGGAGCCCACCCCCTCCTCTAGGCATCAGGTTCTAGACTGTGCTGTTACTAATCTAGTACATTACCATGCATGCACTACAGTATTTACTGTATATATTTATCTAGGGGACCAACCCATGCAAAATGGTTAGGCAATCCAATGTGGCGACTGGGCACACCCCCTCTAGAGACTGGCCACACAGCTAAACATTAGCCTCTAACACTGTATTCCCCCGGTGGGACCTACATCAGGGCCGTAACTAGGGGGGGCTAAGGGGGCATGTGCCCCGGGTGCAGGATTTGAGGGGGAACCAAGGAGTTACAGAGAAACAGGGTTGTTGTTTTTTTTACCGCCAGTGCTGTGTTGCTCCAGTGAGACAGCAGACAGGTCCCAGGGCAATGTGTCTGACCCACCTGTCTGCTCGCAGCTGGCTCCAAAGCTGTGCGGGTGAGCTCCAGTACCTGGGATCTCTCCTATGTCGGCTTCTGTCTTAAACTCTCTTCTTTGTCATGCAGTGCTGCGACTTGTGTGCAGTGCACCGTACAAGCTTTAGAAGCTCACTGTGCTCCCAGTTAGCAGTATCAATCTCCGCTTTGCCTCCCACATAGGGGGATTTGGTGTAGCTTATAGGGGGGTGTAATGCAGTGATGTAGTGTACCATATAGTGTATGTAGTGTAGTAATGTATTGCAATATATAGGGGCATGTAGTGCACTGATGTGGTGTAGCATATAAGGGGATGTAGCTAAGTGATGTAGTGTATCATATGTGGTATGTAATGCAGTGCATAGGTGCATTTAGTGTAATTATATAGTGCAGTGGATAGGAGATGAAGTGTTATGATATAGTGCAATGTAAGAGGACACACAGAGAAGCATATAGTTGAACACACTGATGGGGCATGTGACGCATAGGACATTTGAGGCACGTAGGGGAATATTGTCCAGTAGTATCCCCTTTTAAAAAAAATAAAATGATAATCTAATTATTTTAGTCTGATAGGCTTTTTGTTTTTTTGTTTTATGTTTTTTTGGGGGGGACCAAATTAGTGCCTTGCCCCGGGTGACGAAAATCCTAGTTTTGACCCTGCCTACATGCCCCAGTCTGACACTGAGTGGAGTATGAGAGAGAAGTGTGTGTGTGTGTGTGTGTGTGTGTGTGTGTGTGTGTGTGTGTTGTGTGTGTATGTTGGGGGTGTAGGGTGTGTATGTGTGTGCATTATGGATGATACTACTGGGCGCCATTATGTACAAGGACGTGACTACTGTGGGGCATTATGTATAAGGACGCTACTACTGGGGGGCATTATGTATAAGGATGCTACTACTGGGGGTCATTGTGTGAAAGGACACTACTATTGAGGGCCATTATGTACAAGGACACTACTACTGGGGGACATTATGTATAAGGGGCACTTCTGTGGGCATTATGCATAAGGATGCTACTACTGTGGGCATTATGTATAAGGATGCTACTACTGGGAGGCATTATGTATAAGGGTCACTTCTGTGGGCATTACGTGTAAGGACGCTACTACTGGGGGCATTATGTATAAAGATGCTGCTACTGGGGTCATAATGTATAAGTGTAACTTCAGTGGGCATTATGTATAAGGAAGATACTACTGGGGCACTATGTTTATAAATGGTATATTGGGGGCATTATGTATAAGAGGTACTTCTGTGGGCATTATATATAAGCTGCACTACTACTGTGAGCATTATGTGTATAAGTGGCACTACTACTGTGGGCATTATGTGTAAGTGGTACTACTACTATGGGCATTCTGCATATAAGCAGCACTACTACCATGGACATTATGTATAAGCAGCACTACTACTGGGGGTGTTATGTGTATAATGGCACTGCTACTGGGGGCATTATGTGCATAAGTGGTGCTACTACTGTGGACAATATACAGTATGTATAAGTGGCACTACTGTGGGCATTATGTGTACAAGCTTCAGTGCAATTGGGGGCATTATGTGAATAAGCAGCACTACTATGTGCAGTGTAATGTGAATAGGATTGTGCTACTGTGTGGTGTTATTTGAAATGGTACTACTGTGTGACCATGCCCCTTCCTTGTGAAAATACACCCCTTTTCCCGGGATGCGCTGACCCTTTGTGAAGTATGGGAAGGCGCAAATGTATAGTTTGCAGGGGGGCGCCGAACACCCTAGCACCGGCCCTGCTTGAACGTTATTTGCCTCTTTAAAAATAGTCAGAGTTCGGCTGGCATCCCACATGGCCGCTGAACTCGGGCGGCATTACATCCCACCCATGGATGTGATCAGTAGTTGGAGGGTGTGCTGAACCTTGTAGTGCCATATTGGAAAATCCTTGGGCCTCCAAGTAAGATATTGTAGATCTCAGTTTAGGAATACATGAACATACTGTATGGCCGAAATCAGTTGCTATTAACATACAGCATACTATAGAACCACTAAAGCAGTGGCGCCTTGGCTTGGCTGGTGGATTACCATGTTTGCAAATGTATAACTGAGATCTTAGCATTTTTTATTATTATGTAGGATTTAAATCTCTCTTGCTGATCTACTGGCAGTGTGCTGGGAGAATTTTGTTTGTTTTTTCTTGTCTAGATTAAATTGATTTGAGCAACTACCACTTTGTGTATCGCTGTTTCATAAAAAGAGGCTGTGAGCCAAGTAATCTTTTCACTTGTTTTTATGATTTGAATAAAATGCATTATATGTATTTTAGATTATTTTTTATACCAAGTTAGTATTTACAGTTCTAATCTATCCCAAGAGCTGATTTGATTGCTAACATATACTTGTTTGCCATTAGAAAGAGTTTCAGAAATATCTCTTAAACAGCAATAAGTATTTGCCTTTTATTGTTATTTTTATGCTCAGCTCTAAAAAATGTGTTATTTTTAGTGTTTTCATTTTTAGTGGTTAAAAATGTAATTATCAGAACAGATTAATGTTAAAGACATCTAAATAGGTAAGGTGTAATAATAGATAAATACTATACAGTATATCTCATGCAATTGTAAAGCGCAACGGAATTTGCTGCGCTATATAAGAAACTGTTAATAAATAAATAATGTTTTGGATAACACTAAACCGGTCTGATAATTGTAATTTCAAGCAAAAAGATATTGGGAATATGTACGATTTATCGGCGGACAAGATGCTGGCTGTCAAGATCCCGACAGCAGGATCCCGTCCGCCAGAATGCCGGCAGCGGTGCTAGCTATAGAAAGCTGCGCTGTCCACGCTGTGTGCACGGTAGCTCACTGTGCTCTCCACAGGTTATATTCTCCCTTTATGGGTGTCGTAAACACCCAGAGAGGGAGTATAGCCTGTGTTGCCGGTATTCCAGCGGCAGCATTTCACCGCATGTTGAGATTCCAGCATCGGTATTGTAACCACCAGGATCACGAAATTCGGTATATAAACCGCTTCCCAAATATTGACTAAGCTGTTATACACTTGGGTTTCCAGTAAACTGTTAACAGAATTGCATTGACAAGCACTGTACTACCACAATTAAATTATTATACATTATCACTGAGAATCTGCAATTGCATTGACAAATAAAAGTCAGTTGTAGCATGTCACTATGCACTGAGCGCTTTTCAGCCCAGCGATGTCAGCGATCATCGCTATGCATACACGTTGGGCAAAAACGCCCAGTGTGTATGCACCTTAAGATGTAATTCAAGAGTTTCTTCAGTTCTTCCTTTACTTCACCATATATATAGTTCTTCCACAATTTAATAAATCAGACATACTGTTACCCAAACATTCCCCTGTTGTTAGCTATACAGCATTAAAAAATATCAAGCTACAGTAACATGTGACACTTGAGCTGTGACAACACAGACTCCGGACTTATTACTAGAGATGAGCGCCTGAAATTTTTCGGGTTTTGTGTTTTGGTTTTGGGTTCGGTTCCGCGGCCGTGTTTTGGGTTCGACCGCGTTTTGGCAAAACCTCACCGAATTTTTTTTGTCGGATTCGGGTGTGTTTTGGATTCGGGTGTTTTTTTCAAAAAACCCTAAAAAACAGCTTAAATCATAGGATTTGGGGGTCATTTTGATCCCATATTATTATTAACCTCAAAAACCATAATTTCCACTCATTTTCAGTCTATTCTGAATACCTCACACCTCACAATATTATTTTTAGTCCTAAAATTTGCACCGAGGTCGCTGGATGACTAAGCTAAGCGACCCTAGTGGCCGACACAAACACCTGGCCCATCTAGGAGTGGCACTGCAGTGTCACGCAGGATGGCCCTTCCAAAAAACACTCCCCAAACAGCACATGACGCAAAGAAAAAAAGAGGTGCAATGAGGTAGCTGTGTGACTAAGCTCAGCGACCCAAGTGCCCGACACAAACACCTGGCCCATCTAGGAGTGGCACTGCAGTGTCACGCAGGATGTCCCTTCCAAAAAACCCTCCCCAAACAGCACATGACGCAAAGAAAAAAAGAGGCGCAATGAGGTAGCTGTGTGAGTAAGATTAGCGACCCTAGTGGCCGACACAAACACCGGGCCCATCTAGGAGTGGCACTGCAGTGTCACGCAGGATGTCCCTTCCAAAAAACCCTCCCCAAACAGCACATGACGCAAAGAAAAATAAAAGAAAAAAGAGGTGCAAGATGGAATTGTCCTTGGGCCCTCCCACCCACCCTTATGTTGTATAAACAGGACATGCACACTTTAACCAACCCATCATTTCAGTGACAGGGTCTGCCACACGACTGTGACTGATATGACGGGTTGGTTTGGACCCCCACCAAAAAAGAAGCAATTAATCTCTCCTTGCACAAACTGGCTCTACAGAGGCAAGATGTCCACCTCATCATCATCCTCCGATATATCACCGTGTACATCCCCCTCCTCACAGATTATCAATTCGTCCCCACTGGAATCCACCATCTCAGCTCCCTGTGTACTTTGTGGAGGCAATTGCTGCTGGTCAATGTCTCCGCGGAGGAATTGATTATAATTCATTTTAATGAACATCATCTTCTCCACATTTTCTGGATGTAACCTCGTACGCCGATTGCTGACAAGGTGAGCGGCGGCACTAAACACTCTTTCGGAGTACACACTTGTGGGAGGGCAACTTAGGTAGAATAAAGCCAGTTTGTGCAAGGGCCTCCAAATTGCCTCTTTTTCCTGCCAGTATAAGTACGGACTGTGTGACGTGCCTACTTGGATGCGGTCACTCATATAATCCTCCACCATTCTTTCAATGTTGAGAGAATCATATGCAGTGACAGTAGACGACATGTCCGTAATCGTTGTCAGGTCCTTCAGTCCGGACCAGATGTCAGCATCAGCAGTCGCTCCAGACTGCCCTGCATCACCGCCAGCGGGTGGGCTCGGAATTCTGAGCCTTTTCCTCGCACCCCCAGTTGCGGGAGAATGTGAAGGAGGAGATGTTGACAGGTCGCGTTCCGCTTGACTTGACAATTTTGTCACCAGCAGGTCTTTGCACCCCAGCAGACTTGTGTCTGCCGGAAAGAGAGATCCAAGGTAGGTTTTAAATCTAGGATCGAGCACGGTGGCCAAAATGTAGTGCTCTGATTTCAACAGATTGACCACCCGTGAATCCTTGTTAAGCGAATTAAGGGCTGCATCCACAAGTCCCACATGCCTAGCGGAATCGCTCCCTTTTAGCTCCTTCTTCAATGCCTCCAGCTTCTTCTGCAAAAGCCTGATGAGGGGAATGACCTGACTCAGGCTGGCAGTGTCTGAACTGACTTCACGTGTGGCAAGTTCAAAGGGCATCAGAACCTTGCACAACGTTGAAATCATTCTCCACTGCACTTGAGACAGGTGCATTCCACCTCCTATATCGTGCTCAATTGTATAGGCTTGAATGGCCTTTTGCTGCTCCTCCAACCTCTGAAGCATATAGAGGGTTGAATTCCACCTCGTTACCACTTCTTGCTTCAGATGATGGCAGGGTAGGTTCAGTAGTTTTTGGTGGTGCTCCAGTCTTCTGTACGTGGTGCCTGTACGCCGAAAGTGTCCCGCAATTCTTCTGGCCACCGACAGCATCTCTTGCACGCCCCTGTCGTTTTTAAAAAAATTCTGCACCACCAAATTCAAGGTATGTGCAAAACATGGGACGTGCTGGAATTTGCCCATATTTAATGCACACACAATATTGCTGGCGTTGTCCGATGCCACAAATCCACAGGAGAGTACAATTGGGGTAAGCCATTCTGCAATGATCTTCCTCAATTGCCGTAAGAGGATTTCAGCTGTGTGCGTATTCTGGAAAGCGGTGATACAAAGCGTAGCCTGCCTAGGAAAGAGTTGGCGTTTGCGAGATGCTGCTACTGGTGCCGCCGCTGCTGTTCTTGCGGCGGGAGTCCCTACATCTACCCAGTGGGCTGTCACAGTCATATAGTCCTGACCCTGCCCTGCTCCACTTGTCCACATGTCCGTGGTTAAGTGGACATTGGGTACAACTGCATTTTTTAGGACACTGGTGAGTCTTTTTCTGACGTCCGTGTACATTCTCGGTATCGCCTGCCTACAGAAGTGGAACCTAGATGGTATTTGGTAACGGGGGCACACTGCCTCAATAAATTGTCTAGTTCCCTGTGAACTAACGGCGGATACCGGACGCACGTCTAACACCAACATAGTTGTCAAGGACTCAGTTATCCGCTTTGCAACAGGATGACTGCTGTGATATTTGATCTTCCTCGCAAAGAACTGTTGGACAGTCAATTGCTTACTGGAAGTAGTACAAGTGGGCTTACGACTTCCCCTCTGGGATGACCATCGACTCCCAGCAGCAACAACAGCAGCGCCAGCAGCAGTAGGCGTTACACGCAAGGATGCATCGGAGGAATCCCAGGCAGGAGAGGACTCGTCAGAATTGCCAGTGACATGGCCTGCAGGACTATTGGCATTCCTGGGGAAGGAGGAAATTGACACTGAGGGAGTTGGTGGGGTGGTTTGCGTGAGCTTGGTTACAAGAGGAAGGGATTTACTGGTCAGTGGACTGCTTCCGCTGTCGGCCCAAGTTTTTGAACTTGTCACTGACTTATTATGAATGCGCTGCAGGAAACGTATAAGGGAGGATGTTCCGAGGTGGTTAACGTCCTTACCCCTACTTATTACAGCTTGACAAAGGGAACACACGGCTTGACACCTGTTGTCCGCATTTCTGGTGAAATACTTCCACACCGAAGAGCTGATTTTTTTGTATTTTCACCAGGCATGTCAACGGCCCTATTCCTCCCACGGACAACAGGTGTCTCCCCGGGTGCCTGACTTAAACAAACCACCTCACCATCAGAATCCTCCTGGTCAATTTCCTCCCCAGCGCCAGCAACACCCATATCCTCCTCATCCTGGTGTACTTCAACACTGACATCTTCAATCTGACTATCAGGAACTGGACTGCGGGTGCTCCTTCCAGCACTTGCAGGGGGCGTGCAAATGGTGGAAGGCGCATGCTCTTCACGTCCAGTGTTGGGAAGGTCAGGCATCGCAACCGACACAATTGGACTCTCCTTGTGGATTTGGGATTTCGAAGAACGCACAGTTCTTTGCGGTGCTACTGCTTTTGCCAGCTTGAGTCTTTTCATTTTTCTAGCGAGAGGCTGAGTGCCTCCATCCTCATGTGAAGCTGAACCACTAGCCATGAACATAGGCCAGGGCCTCAGCCGTTCCTTGCCACTCCGTGTGGTAAATGGCATATTGGCAAGTTTACGCTTCTCCTCCGACAATTTTATTTTAGGTTTTGGAGTCCTTTTTTTACTGATATTTGGTGTTTTGGATTTGACATGCTCTGTACTATGACATTGGGCATCGGCCTTGGCAGACGACGTTGCTGGCATTTCATCGTCTCGGCCATGACTAGTGGCAGCAGCTTCAGCACGAGGTGGAAGTGGATCTTGATCTTTCCCTAATTTTGGAACCTCAACATTTTTGTTCTCCATATTTTAATAGGCACAACTAAAAGGCACCTCAGGTAAACAATGGAGATGGATGGATGGATACTAGTATACAATTATGGATGGACTGCCGAGTGCCGACACAGAGGTAGCTACAGCCGTGGACTACCGTACTGTACTGTGTCTGCTGCTAATATAGACTGGTTGATAAAGAGATGTAGTAGTAGTATGTATGTATAAAGAAGAAAGAAAAAAAACCACGGGTAGGTGGTATACAATTATGGACGGACTGCCGAGTGCCGACACAGAGGTAGCTACAGCCGTGGACTACCGTACTGTACTGTGTCTGCTGCTAATATAGACTGGTTGATAAAGAGATGTAGTAGTAGTATGTATGTATAAAGAAGAAAGAAAAAAAAACCACGGGTAGGTGGTATACAATTATGGACGGACTGCCCAGTGCCGACACAGAGGTAGCTACAGCCATGGACTACCGTACTGTACTGTGTCTGCTGCTAATATAGACTGGTTGATAAAGAGATGTAGTAGTAGTAGTATGTATGTATAAAGAAGAAAGAAAAAAAAACCACGGGTAGGTGGTATACAATTATGGACGGACTGCCGAGTGCCGACACAGAGGTAGCTACAGCCGTGGACTACCGTACTGTACTGTGTCTGCTGCTAATATAGACTGGTTGATAAAGAGATGTAGTAGTAGTATGTATGTATAAAGAAGAAAGAAAAAAAAACCACGGGTAGGTGGTATACAATTATGGACGGACTGCCCAGTGCCGACACAGAGGTAGCTACAGCCGTGGACTACCGTACTGTACTGTGTCTGCTGCTAATATAGACTGGTTGATAAAGAGATGAAGTAGTAGTATGTATGTATAAAGAAGAAAGAAAAAAAAACCACGGGTAGGTGGTATACAATTATGGACGGACTGCCGAGTGCCGACACAGAGGTAGCTACAGCCGTGGACTACCGTACTGTACTGTGTCTGCTGCTAATATAGACTGGTTGATAAAGAGATGTAGTAGTAGTATGTATGTATAAAGAAGAAAGAAAAAAAAACCACGGGTAGGTGGTATACAATTATGGACGGACTGCCCAGTGCCGACACAGAGGTAGCTACAGCCATGGACTACCGTACTGTACTGTGTCTGCTGCTAATATAGACTGGTTGATAAAGAGATGTAGTAGTAGTATGTATGTATAAAGAAGAAAGAAAAAAAAACCACGGGTAGGTGGTATACAATTATGGACGGACTGCCCAGTGCCGACACAGAGGTAGCTACAGCCATGGACTACCGTACTGTACTGTGTCTGCTGCTAATATAGACTGGTTGATAAAGAGATGTAGTAGTAGTAGTAGTATGTATGTATAAAGAAGAAAGAAAAAAAAACCACGGGTAGGTGGTATACAATTATGGACGGACTGCCCAGTGCCGACACAGAGGTAGCTACAGCCGTGGACTACTGTACTGTACTGTGTCTGCTGCTAATATAGACTGGTTGATAAAGAGATGTAGTAGTAGTATGTATGTATAAAGAAGAAAGAAAAAAAAACCACGGGTAGGTGGTATACAATTATGGACGGACTGCCCAGTGCCGACACAGAGGTAGCTACAGCCGTGGACTACCGTACTGTACTGTGTCTGCTGCTAATATAGACTGGTTGATAAAGAGATGTAGTAGTAGTAGTATGTATGTATAAAGAAGAAAGAAAAAAAAACCACGGGTAGGTGGTATACAATTATGGACGGACTGCCGAGTGCCGACACAGAGGTAGCTACAGCCGTGGACTACCGTACTGTACTGTGTCTGCTGCTAATATAGACTGGTTGATAAAGAGATGTAGTAGTAGTATGTATGTATAAAGAAGAAAGAAAAAAAAACCACGGGTAGGTGGTATACAATTATGGACGGACTGCCGAGTGCCGACACAGAGGTAGCTACAGCCGTGAACTACCGTACTGTGTCTGCTGCGACTGGATGATAAATAATGATATAAAAAATATATATATATCACTACTGCAGCCGGACAGGTATATATTATATAATGACGGACCTGCTGGACACTGTCTGTCAGCAGAATGAGTTTTTTATAGAATAAAAAAAAAAACACCACACAAGTGAAGTCACACGACGAGTGTTTAACTTTTTCAGGCAATCACAATATAGTATACTATACTACTAACTATACTGGTGGTCAGTGTGGTCAGGTCACTGGTCAGTCACACTGGCAGTGGCACTCCTGCAGCAAAAGTGTGCACTGTTTAATTTTAATAATAATATGTACTCCTGGCTCCTGCTATAACCTATAACTGGCACTGCAGTGCTCCCCAGTCTCCCCCACAATTATAAGATGTGTGAGCTGAGCACAGTCAGATACGAGTGTTTAACTTTTTCAGGCAATCACAATATAGTATACTATACTACTAACTATACTGGTGGTCAGTGTGGTCAGGTCACTGGTCAGTCACACTGGCAGTGGCACTCCTGCAGCAAAAGTGTGCACTGTTTAATTTTAATAATAATATGTACTCCTGGCTCCTGCTATAACCTATAACTGGCACTGCAGTGCTCCCCAGTCTCCCCCACAATTATAAGATGTGTGAGCTGAGCACAGTCAGATACGAGTGTTTAACTTTTTCAGGCAATCACAATATAGTATACTATACTACTAACTATACTGGTGGTCAGTGTGGTCAGGTCACTGGTCAGTCACACTGGCAGTGGCACTCCTGCAGCAAAAGTGTGCACTGTTTAATTTTAATAATAATATGTACTCCTGGCTCCTGCTATAACCTATAACTGGCACTGCAGTGCTCCCCAGTCTCCCCCACAATTATAAGATGTGTGAGCTGAGCACAGTCAGATATATACATAGATGATGCAGCACACTGGGCTGAGCAGTGCACACAGATATGGTATGTGACTGAGTCACTGTGTATCGTTTTTTTCAGGCAGAGAACGGATATATTAAATAAAACTGCACTGTCTGGTGGTCACTGTGGTCAGTCACTAGTAAACTCTGCACTCTCTACAGTTCTACAGTACTCCTAAGCTCCAGTAAATCAGGTCAATCTCTCTCTCTCTCTCTTCTAATCTAAATGGAGAGGACGCCAGCCACGTCCTCTCCCTATCAATCTCAATGCACGTGTGAAAATGGCGGCGACGCGCGGCTCCTTATATAGAATCCGAGTCTCGCGAGAATCCGACAGCGTCATGATGACGTTCGGGCGCGCTCGGGTTAACCGAGCAAGGCGGGAAGATCCGAGTCGCTCGGACCCGTGAAAAAAAACATGAAGTTCGTGCGGGTTCGGATTCAGAGAAACCGAACCCGCTCATCTCTACTTATTACATTCTATAAAATTATATGGAAAAATATTATCAATGCTTAAGTACAAAAATGACAAACACATAATATACTGTAAATTGCACAAGAGTCTTTAAAAATGGTAAGAATAAAATACAGAAGGTAGTACACTCAAAGTTTAGTTTCTGTAATAGGAAAATGGCCGACAATTTACTATCTGGAAATGAACCACCTCTGTTTATCTGAAATGGCATTTTATCCCTACTTGGGCTGGAATGGTCTTTTGAATAACTCTAGGGGCTGTGACATTTTCAAGGTACAGTATTTGGAGGTATGAGTAGCCTTTGGATTATCATGTCATAGGAAGCTGCCATATTAGTAATTAGAGTTATAGTTATTGTTTAAACATCCTTTTGGATACAGACTTTCCAAGTACTATAACTGCACTTGATATAGGATATAAGAAAGTTTGTTGCAATAGCTTGCTGACTTCTAACACCTAGCATCTATCCTTATGCTGCTATAGAATATCTTTGTTGCAATAGATTTACTAACATTATATGGTGGGATATAAGTATATCTTTCTTTCGGGATCCGGTCTCTAGGTCGACACTATCTAGGTCGACACTATCTAGGTTGACCACTATTGGTCGACAGTAACTAGGTCGACAGGGTTTTTGTGTCGACAGGGTCTCTAGGTCGACAGGTCAAAAGGTCGACAGGTCGACATGAGTTTTTCATGATTTTTGTTTTTTTTAACTTTTTCATACTTAACGATCCATGTAGACTACGATTGGAGCGGTAATCTGTGCCGAGGGAAGCGGTAGCGGAGCGAGGCACCTTGCCCGAAGCGAAGCGAGCCATGCGATGGGACACGGTGCACTAATTGGGGTTCCCGGGCACTCTACGTAGAAAACGACACCAAAAAAACATAAAGGACTCATGTCGACCTTTTGACCTGTCGACCTAGACCATGTCGACCTACAGACCCTGTCGACGTAGAGACCCAGTCGACTTAGCTACTGTCAACCAATAGTGGTCAACCTAGACACTGTCGACCTAGTTACTATCTACCTTCCATACCACACCCCTTTCTTTCACAGCTACGATAAAATGTGTAATAGTATTGTTATGTTTTATCTGTATTTTTATTAATTGTAAATTTGTATGTAGTGTATATTTGATTGATAAACAAGTGGAAATCACTGATTAATGAACCAGTTATTAAGGTTAATAGTCAGATATTTTTATGGAAATATAAAATAAGAAATCTTTTTAAATATAGTAAGCCAGTGTTCTCTAGACTTCTTTTTTGTAATTAGAGTTATAGGCCCAGAAGTTATGACATAAGTTGTAAAGCGTTATCTATCCCCTGATCTACCTCTAAAGAGGGGTACTGACGGGAGAGATGTGTGCTGAGCGATCTTAACACAGACCGCTCAGCACACATCTCTCCCCTTCCCGCTCAGCACAGCGCGATGTGCTGAACGAGGGGACGGACGGACGGGGGGCCGCTCACTTCACACAATGGTGAAGTGAGCGACCCGCTAGATTGAGCCTGCATGCAGGCTCAATCTAGCACCGGCGATAGCGATGCGCGGGGCCGCGCATCGCTATCGCTGGGGGGCATACACACGGCAGATCCGTGCTCAAAATCGAAGCAATCTAGTTAGATTGCTTAGATTTTAAACACGGATCTCTCCGTGTGTACCCCCCCTTAACACACAGTATATTTGTTGACCATTTGTCTCTGAACAGGTCATGAAAGAGAATCTACACATGTGATAACCAAGTGCCGAAATATAGACATACAGTACATTTACTTGTTGCATTCACACATGACCTAATATTTCCCGTCAGACCAAAATCTACATTATTTGATTTAAAATTCACTACATTCTGACATTTCAAAATAGTCTATGGCAGTGGTTCTTAAACGCGGTCCTCAAGCCAACCCAACAGTCCAGGTTTTAGGTATATCCATGACTCAGCACAGTTAGTTAAATCAAATTGATTGAGGTGCTAATTAAGTCACCTGTGGCCAAGCATGGATATACTTAAAACCTGGACCGTTGAGGTGTCTTGAGGACCGCGTTTGAGAACCTGTGGTCTATGGCATTTATCAAAGAATGGACTACCGTACAGCCGTGGACTACCGTACTGTACTGTGTCTGCTGCTAATATAGACTGGTTGATAAAGAGATGTAGTAGTAGTATGTATGTATAAAGAAGAAAGAAAAAAAAACCACGGGTAGGTGGTATACAATTATGGACGGACTGCCGAGTGCCGACACAGAGGTAGCTACAGCCGTGAACTACCGTACTGTGTCTGCTGCGACTGGATGATAAATAATGATATAAAAAATATATATATATCACTACTGCAGCCGGACAGGTATATATTATATAATGACGGACCTGCTGGACACTGTCTGTCAGCAGAATGAGTTTTTTATAGAATAAAAAAAAAAACACCACACAAGTGAAGTCACACGACGAGTGTTTAACTTTTTCAGGCAATCACAATATAGTATACTATACTACTAACTATACTGGTGGTCAGTGTGGTCAGGTCACTGGTCAGTCACACTGGCAGTGGCACTCCTGCAGCAAAAGTGTGCACTGTTTAATTTTAATAATAATATGTACTCCTGGCTCCTGCTATAACCTATAACTGGCACTGCAGTGCTCCCCAGTCTCCCCCACAATTATAAGATGTGTGAGCTGAGCACAGTCAGATACGAGTGTTTAACTTTTTCAGGCAATCACAATATAGTATACTATACTACTAACTATACTGGTGGTCAGTGTGGTCAGGTCACTGGTCAGTCACACTGGCAGTGGCACTCCTGCAGCAAAAGTGTGCACTGTTTAATTTTAATAATAATATGTACTCCTGGCTCCTGCTATAACCTATAACTGGCACTGCAGTGCTCCCCAGTCTCCCCCACAATTATAAGATGTGTGAGCTGAGCACAGTCAGATACGAGTGTTTAACTTTTTCAGGCAATCACAATATAGTATACTATACTACTAACTATACTGGTGGTCAGTGTGGTCAGGTCACTGGTCAGTCACACTGGCAGTGGCACTCCTGCAGCAAAAGTGTGCACTGTTTAATTTTAATAATAATATGTACTCCTGGCTCCTGCTATAACCTATAACTGGCACTGCAGTGCTCCCCAGTCTCCCCCACAATTATAAGATGTGTGAGCTGAGCACAGTCAGATATATACATAGATGATGCAGCACACTGGGCTGAGCAGTGCACACAGATATGGTATGTGACTGAGTCACTGTGTATCGTTTTTTTCAGGCAGAGAACGGATATATTAAATAAAACTGCACTGTCTGGTGGTCACTGTGGTCAGTCACTAGTAAACTCTGCACTCTCTACAGTTCTACAGTACTCCTAAGCTCCAGTAAATCAGGTCAATCTCTCTCTCTCTCTCTTCTAATCTAAATGGAGAGGACGCCAGCCACGTCCTCTCCCTATCAATCTCAATGCACGTGTGAAAATGGCGGCGACGCGCGGCTCCTTATATAGAATCCGAGTCTCGCGAGAATCCGACAGCGTCATGATGACGTTCGGGCGCGCTCGGGTTAACCGAGCAAGGCGGGAAGATCCGAGTCGCTCGGACCCGTGAAAAAAAACATGAAGTTCGTGCGGGTTCGGATTCAGAGAAACCGAACCCGCTCATCTCTACTTATTACATTCTATAAAATTATATGGAAAAATATTATCAATGCTTAAGTACAAAAATGACAAACACATAATATACTGTAAATTGCACAAGAGTCTTTAAAAATGGTAAGAATAAAATACAGAAGGTAGTACACTCAAAGTTTAGTTTCTGTAATAGGAAAATGGCCGACAATTTACTATCTGGAAATGAACCACCTCTGTTTATCTGAAATGGCATTTTATCCCTACTTGGGCTGGAATGGTCTTTTGAATAACTCTAGGGGCTGTGACATTTTCAAGGTACAGTATTTGGAGGTATGAGTAGCCTTTGGATTATCATGTCATAGGAAGCTGCCATATTAGTAATTAGAGTTATAGTTATTGTTTAAACATCCTTTTGGATACAGACTTTCCAAGTACTATAACTGCACTTGATATAGGATATAAGAAAGTTTGTTGCAATAGCTTGCTGACTTCTAACACCTAGCATCTATCCTTATGCTGCTATAGAATATCTTTGTTGCAATAGATTTACTAACATTATATGGTGGGATATAAGTATATCTTTCTTTCGGGATCCGGTCTCTAGGTCGACACTATCTAGGTCGACACTATCTAGGTTGACCACTATTGGTCGACAGTAACTAGGTCGACAGGGTTTTTGTGTCGACAGGGT
This sequence comes from Pseudophryne corroboree, assembly GCF_028390025.1. Taxonomy (NCBI): domain Eukaryota; kingdom Metazoa; phylum Chordata; class Amphibia; order Anura; family Myobatrachidae; genus Pseudophryne; species Pseudophryne corroboree. The sequence continues at coordinate 528,239,348 of NC_086448.1, forward strand.
CTCTAGGTCGACAGGTCAAAAGGTCGACAGGTCGACATGAGTTTTTCATGATTTTTGTTTTTTTTAACTTTTTCATACTTAACGATCCATGTAGACTACGATTGGAGCGGTAATCTGTGCCGAGGGAAGCGGTAGCGGAGCGAGGCACCTTGCCCGAAGCGAAGCGAGCCATGCGATGGGACACGGTGCACTAATTGGGGTTCCCGGGCACTCTACGTAGAAAACGACACCAAAAAAACATAAAGGACTCATGTCGACCTTTTGACCTGTCGACCTAGACCATGTCGACCTACAGACCCTGTCGACGTAGAGACCCAGTCGACTTAGCTACTGTCAACCAATAGTGGTCAACCTAGACACTGTCGACCTAGTTACTATCTACCTTCCATACCACACCCCTTTCTTTCACAGCTACGATAAAATGTGTAATAGTATTGTTATGTTTTATCTGTATTTTTATTAATTGTAAATTTGTATGTAGTGTATATTTGATTGATAAACAAGTGGAAATCACTGATTAATGAACCAGTTATTAAGGTTAATAGTCAGATATTTTTATGGAAATATAAAATAAGAAATCTTTTTAAATATAGTAAGCCAGTGTTCTCTAGACTTCTTTTTTGTAATTAGAGTTATAGGCCCAGAAGTTATGACATAAGTTGTAAAGCGTTATCTATCCCCTGATCTACCTCTAAAGAGGGGTACTGACGGGAGAGATGTGTGCTGAGCGATCTTAACACAGACCGCTCAGCACACATCTCTCCCCTTCCCGCTCAGCACAGCGCGATGTGCTGAACGAGGGGACGGACGGACGGGGGGCCGCTCACTTCACACAATGGTGAAGTGAGCGACCCGCTAGATTGAGCCTGCATGCAGGCTCAATCTAGCACCGGCGATAGCGATGCGCGGGGCCGCGCATCGCTATCGCTGGGGGGCATACACACGGCAGATCCGTGCTCAAAATCGAAGCAATCTAGTTAGATTGCTTAGATTTTAAACACGGATCTCTCCGTGTGTACCCCCCCTTAACACACAGTATATTTGTTGACCATTTGTCTCTGAACAGGTCATGAAAGAGAATCTACACATGTGATAACCAAGTGCCGAAATATAGACATACAGTACATTTACTTGTTGCATTCACACATGACCTAATATTTCCCGTCAGACCAAAATCTACATTATTTGATTTAAAATTCACTACATTCTGACATTACAAAATAGTCTATGGCAGTGGTTCTTAAACGCGGTCCTCAAGCCAACCCAACAGTCCAGGTTTTAGGTATATCCATGACTCAGCACAGTTAGTTAAATCAAATTGATTGAGGTGCTAATTAAGTCACCTGTGGCCAAGCATGGATATACTTAAAACCTGGACCGTTGAGGTGTCTTGAGGACCGCGTTTGAGAACCTGTGGTCTATGGCATTTATCAAAGAATGGACTACCGTACAGCCGTGGACTACCGTACTGTACTGTGTCTGCTGCTAATATAGACTGGTTGATAAAGAGATGTAGTAGTAGTATGTATGTATAAAGAAGAAAGAAAAAAAAACCACGGGTAGGTGGTATACAATTATGGACGGACTGCCGAGTGCCGACACAGAGGTAGCTACAGCCGTGAACTACCGTACTGTGTCTGCTGCGACTGGATGATAAATAATGATATAAAAAATATATATATATCACTACTGCAGCCGGACAGGTATATATTATATAATGACGGACCTGCTGGACACTGTCTGTCAGCAGAATGAGTTTTTTATAGAATAAAAAAAAAAACACCACACAAGTGAAGTCACACGACGAGTGTTTAACTTTTTCAGGCAATCACAATATAGTATACTATACTACTAACTATACTGGTGGTCAGTGTGGTCAGGTCACTGGTCAGTCACACTGGCAGTGGCACTCCTGCAGCAAAAGTGTGCACTGTTTAATTTTAATAATAATATGTACTCCTGGCTCCTGCTATAACCTATAACTGGCACTGCAGTGCTCCCCAGTCTCCCCCACAATTATAAGATGTGTGAGCTGAGCACAGTCAGATACGAGTGTTTAACTTTTTCAGGCAATCACAATATAGTATACTATACTACTAACTATACTGGTGGTCAGTGTGGTCAGGTCACTGGTCAGTCACACTGGCAGTGGCACTCCTGCAGCAAAAGTGTGCACTGTTTAATTTTAATAATAATATGTACTCCTGGCTCCTGCTATAACCTATAACTGGCACTGCAGTGCTCCCCAGTCTCCCCCACAATTATAAGATGTGTGAGCTGAGCACAGTCAGATACGAGTGTTTAACTTTTTCAGGCAATCACAATATAGTATACTATACTACTAACTATACTGGTGGTCAGTGTGGTCAGGTCACTGGTCAGTCACACTGGCAGTGGCACTCCTGCAGCAAAAGTGTGCACTGTTTAATTTTAATAATAATATGTACTCCTGGCTCCTGCTATAACCTATAACTGGCACTGCAGTGCTCCCCAGTCTCCCCCACAATTATAAGATGTGTGAGCTGAGCACAGTCAGATATATACATAGATGATGCAGCACACTGGGCTGAGCAGTGCACACAGATATGGTATGTGACTGAGTCACTGTGTATCGTTTTTTTCAGGCAGAGAACGGATATATTAAATAAAACTGCACTGTCTGGTGGTCACTGTGGTCAGTCACTAGTAAACTCTGCACTCTCTACAGTTCTACAGTACTCCTAAGCTCCAGTAAATCAGGTCAATCTCTCTCTCTCTCTCTTCTAATCTAAATGGAGAGGACGCCAGCCACGTCCTCTCCCTATCAATCTCAATGCACGTGTGAAAATGGCGGCGACGCGCGGCTCCTTATATAGAATCCGAGTCTCGCGAGAATCCGACAGCGTCATGATGACGTTCGGGCGCGCTCGGGTTAACCGAGCAAGGCGGGAAGATCCGAGTCGCTCGGACCCGTGAAAAAAAACATGAAGTTCGTGCGGGTTCGGATTCAGAGAAACCGAACCCGCTCATCTCTACTTATTACATTCTATAAAATTATATGGAAAAATATTATCAATGCTTAAGTACAAAAATGACAAACACATAATATACTGTAAATTGCACAAGAGTCTTTAAAAATGGTAAGAATAAAATACAGAAGGTAGTACACTCAAAGTTTAGTTTCTGTAATAGGAAAATGGCCGACAATTTACTATCTGGAAATGAACCACCTCTGTTTATCTGAAATGGCATTTTATCCCTACTTGGGCTGGAATGGTCTTTTGAATAACTCTAGGGGCTGTGACATTTTCAAGGTACAGTATTTGGAGGTATGAGTAGCCTTTGGATTATCATGTCATAGGAAGCTGCCATATTAGTAATTAGAGTTATAGTTATTGTTTAAACATCCTTTTGGATACAGACTTTCCAAGTACTATAACTGCACTTGATATAGGATATAAGAAAGTTTGTTGCAATAGCTTGCTGACTTCTAACACCTAGCATCTATCCTTATGCTGCTATAGAATATCTTTGTTGCAATAGATTTACTAACATTATATGGTGGGATATAAGTATATCTTTCTTTCGGGATCCGGTCTCTAGGTCGACACTATCTAGGTCGACACTATCTAGGTTGACCACTATTGGTCGACAGTAACTAGGTCGACAGGGTTTTTGTGTCGACAGGATCTCTAGGTCGACAGGTCAAAAGGTCGACAGGTCGACATGAGTTTTTCATGATTTTTGTTTTTTTTAACTTTTTCATACTTAACGATCCATGTAGACTACGATTGGAGCGGTAATCTGTGCCGAGGGAAGCGGTAGCGGAGCGAGGCACCTTGCCCGAAGCGAAGCGAGCCATGCGATGGGACACGGTGCACTAATTGGGGTTCCCGGGCACTCTACGTAGAAAACGACACCAAAAAAACATAAAGGACTCATGTCGACCTTTTGACCTGTCGACCTAGACCATGTCGACCTACAGACCCTGTCGACGTAGAGACCCAGTCGACTTAGCTACTGTCAACCAATAGTGGTCAACCTAGACACTGTCGACCTAGTTACTATCTACCTTCCATACCACACCCCTTTCTTTCACAGCTACGATAAAATGTGTAATAGTATTGTTATGTTTTATCTGTATTTTTATTAATTGTAAATTTGTATGTAGTGTATATTTGATTGATAAACAAGTGGAAATCACTGATTAATGAACCAGTTATTAAGGTTAATAGTCAGATATTTTTATGGAAATATAAAATAAGAAATCTTTTTAAATATAGTAAGCCAGTGTTCTCTAGACTTCTTTTTTGTAATTAGAGTTATAGGCCCAGAAGTTATGACATAAGTTGTAAAGCGTTATCTATCCCCTGATCTACCTCTAAAGAGGGGTACTGACGGGAGAGATGTGTGCTGAGCGATCTTAACACAGACCGCTCAGCACACATCTCTCCCCTTCCCGCTCAGCACAGCGCGATGTGCTGAACGAGGGGACGGACGGACGGGGGGCCGCTCACTTCACACAATGGTGAAGTGAGCGACCCGCTAGATTGAGCCTGCATGCAGGCTCAATCTAGCACCGGCGATAGCGATGCGCGGGGCCGCGCATCGCTATCGCTGGGGGGCATACACACGGCAGATCCGTGCTCAAAATCGAAGCAATCTAGTTAGATTGCTTAGATTTTAAACACGGATCTCTCCGTGTGTACCCCCCCTTAACACACAGTATATTTGTTGACCATTTGTCTCTGAACAGGTCATGAAAGAGAATCTACACATGTGATAACCAAGTGCCGAAATATAGACATACAGTACATTTACTTGTTGCATTCACACATGACCTAATATTTCCCGTCAGACCAAAATCTACATTATTTGATTTAAAATTCACTACATTCTGACATTTCAAAATAGTCTATGGCAGTGGTTCTTAAACGCGGTCCTCAAGCCAACCCAACAGTCCAGGTTTTAGGTATATCCATGACTCAGCACAGTTAGTTAAATCAAATTGATTGAGGTGCTAATTAAGTCACCTGTGGCCAAGCATGGATATACTTAAAACCTGGACCGTTGAGGTGTCTTGAGGACCGCGTTTGAGAACCTGTGGTCTATGGCATTTATCAAAGAATGTACAAATCTTTGATAAAGTTGTTGAGAATTTTGAGAATTTGACCAAGGAGAAACAGGTCATGATCATGACAGGGGATTCTGTGATTTCAGAGCACTATACTGGTTACAGACAAGTCAGGTTATTATGGTTTTACCAGAGAGTAAGTATATACAGTATGCTCATGCTTGCATGAAGATGGGTACATTCTAAAATGCATTCAGGTGTAATAAAATCACTTTGATCTGATAAATAGTAAGCAGACGATTTAACTTCAAAGAGGTTGAACCCTTATAGGAATAAGATAGTACTGATGAAATACTATATTTATTATATGTTTTTAGTTGTATGACATGCATCTAGGAGTAATTATACACCAAAGAAACTAACTTATGTTAAGATTTTTTTACAATATAGTTTTATAAAACATATTTTACATTGTGGGATTGCAATTGGATATACATATTATAGTACAAAAATTATTGTTTTATATAGTGATAAGAATTGCAACTGATAACTGCTTTTTAGATCTATTTCTATATTCTATATTCCCTACATTTCTCTATGTCTTCTCATTTATAAAAAAAAAGAGGGAATACACAAAGAAAATATGATAAGGCACCACTACCAACATGATGTAGGGCCTAATTCAGGTTGGATCGCAATTTGTGATCCAACCGCAATAATTACAATAGCCATGCGGCCGTATGTGAAGGTCCCGTCCTGCGCATGCGCCCGCATTAAATTCAGGCGACCTGCAGTATTTGCAAACACCTCTGCCTGAGTGACAGGCAGAGGCGTTCACTTGGCAGCAATGCTCTGTTTCCAAGGCAGAGGAGTTGCGGGGATGGCGGCTTACAAATGGGGGCATGGCGGTGGCTTTATCGGGGCAACGGCGTGACATCACACGAAGCCGCTCTGATCAAAAAGATGGCAGCGGGCCTCCTGTTGTTGCAGCCAGGCTGAGCCGGCAGGAGGCTTCCGTCATTTCTGCGACCACGCACTAATTGCAGTGCGATCGCAATTAGTGCGTCGTCGCTGATGGGGGGCGTTGGATAACATGCTGGACGGCCTTGTCCTGCAATGGGTGGCCCCCAGAATGCTAGTCAAAGGATTGCAAATTCTGCTAAAAAGCAGAATTTGCCATCCTTAATGAATAAGGTCCATAGTACAAAAAAAAATAATCTGAGCACAAGGACACAAATTTGGGGAAATGAGTAGACTTCACTGTGCCCTATAAATACACTTATATTTGACTTGGCCAGTGGACAAGGACTTTATGCCTGCGTACAGTTATTTTGTCCCCTAATCACGAATACAGACCGGATGTAATCATGTTACCGGCAGTCGGGATCCCGCCGGTCAGTATACCGACCCCAGAATCCCGCCCGCTAGAAATCCCGCCAGTTGGCATGCCGAATAACAGGGAATAACAGCGAGCCCGTTACGTTGTGAGCACAGCGAGCCCACAAGGGGCTTTTTTCCACTCACCCCCCCCCCCCCAACCCGTTCCTTGCTGGCAACCTAGCGTCTGGGATCCCGCTGTCAGTATGCTGGCCACCAGGATCCTGACTGACAGTCACTCGATCCCAACGCATACAAAATACATCTATGCAAACATAAAAGCTTACAACACAGGGATATTACATATGAAGAGGGTAGCTCTAGACACAAAGTACAATGCATTGTAAAATTGGGATTCACATATAGTATACAGCAGGGCCGTAACTACGTGTGTGCCAAGTGGGCTTGGCACACGGCGCAGTTGCCCTGAGGGCGCCCGGCCAGCGGCATGTAATGAGTCAAATTGACTCATTACATGCCGGCTCTGAAGTCTGCGCCGTGCGCCGCCACCGCACTGAGGAGGAGAGCAGCGCTGGGCAGCAGAGAAGGAGGAGGAGGGACGGGGACTGGAGCCGCAGCAGCGCTATTTCATTGGTAGTAAGCGCCGCTGCAGCATCCCCCTCTCCTTCCGTATTGGCTGCCCGGCGCTGCTGTGGATGCTGTGATGCGGTTCCTCCATCCCAGCATCCACAGCAGCGCTGGGCAGTCAATACGGAAGGAGAGGGAGATGCTGCAGCGGCGCTTACTACCAATGAAATAGCGCTGCTGCGGCTCCAGTCCCTCTCCCTCCTCCTCCTTCTCACCTGCCTGCACCGAGGGAGCTGCACGAGGAGCCTCTCAGCGGGGAGATGGTAAGTATGTCTCTCTCTCTCTCTCTCTCTGTCTCTCAGGGGGACACCGTCTGCCATAATGTGTAAAAAGGGGGCCTGGCTGCCGCAATGTGTAAAAAGGGGGCCTGGCTGCCGCAATGTGTAAAAAGGGGGCCTGCCTGCCGCAATGTGTAAAAAGGGGGACTGGCTGCCGCAATGTGTAAAAAGGGGGACTGGCTGCCGCAATGTGTAAAAAGGGGGCCTGGCTGCCGCAATGTGTAAAAAGGGGGCCTGCCTGCCGCAATGTGTAAAAAGGGGGACTGGTTGCCGCAATGTGTAAAAAGGGGGACTGGCTGCCGCAATGTGTAAAAAGGGGGCCTGGCTGCCGCAATGTGTAAAAAGGGGGCCTGGCTGCCGCAATGTGTAAAAAGGGGGCCTGGCTGCCGCAATGTGTAAAAAGGGGGCCTGGCTGCCGCAATGTGTAAAAAGGGGGCCTGCCTGCCGCAATGTGTAAAAAGGGGGACTGGCTGCCGCAATGTGTAAAAAGGGGGACTGGCTGCCGCAATGTGTAAAAAGGGGGCCTGGCTGCCGCAATGTGTAAAAAGGGGGACTGGCTGCCGCAATGTGTAAAAAGGGGGACTGGCTGCCGCAATGTGTAAAAAGGGGGACTGGCTGCCGCAATGTGTAAAAAGGGGGACTGGCTGCCGCAATGTGTTAAAAGGGAGACTGTCTGCTGTAATGTGTAAAAAGGGGGACGCTGTCTGCTGTAATGTATAAAAGGGGCTCTACCTGGTGTAGTGGCGCTACTGTGCAGCGTAATTTGAATAATGTAGACTACTGTGCACCGTAGTATGAATTGCTATTATTTTGTGGCTACGCCCCTTCCCCATAAAGCCACGCCCCTATATATTTTTCACGCGCCTACGGCGCGCACTGCCCCTATCTTACATGGGGGGGCGCCAATGTCATTTCTTGCACACAGCGCTAAAATGCCTAGTTACGGCACTGGTATACAGTAAACTGTGGTTTCTCAAATAGCTTTAAATGGCATATTCCACAGGTCTCATACGGGATGCCGACCTGGGAGGCAAAGGATTGTGTCAAAGTCCTGCTTTGCTCTCAGCCTTAGTTCAGGTCAAACGCTAATTTACAGTTGATTTCCTTTCTCAAAATGTTAAAAAAAAAAAAAAAAACTTATTATTATTACTACCAAAAATCTGATTTCCAATATTATATGCCAGGTGCACTGCATGAGTACTGAAACATTTCTGGGTAGTTTTAGGGGAATTGGGCTAAATAAGTAAACATAACCTTGGGAAAAAATAGACAAAATATATTTATTAATTTATTTATTAACAGTTATTAATATATCACATACATAGCTTTACAGAGTATATTCCAGTCATTCGCAATAGTCCCTACCCAGCGCAGCTCACAATCTAAAGGCCCTATCACATGTATACATGTACTCTAGGGTTAATTTATTTTATTTATTTTTTGTCAGAAGCCATTAAACCTGCCATTATGTTTTTGGAGTGTGAGAGGAAATCAGAACACCTGGAGGAAACTCACAAAAATATGGGGAGAACATAAAAACACCACACAGGTGATGCCTTAGTCGGGATTTGAACTCATGACCTCAGAGCTGTAAAGCATTTAAAATTAGTGATCATTTCTGTTTCTACCAGAAGTACGGTAGGGTTTCTACCTATTTCTAAAGGCCGCAGCCGCTAATGGCTCTAACTGGATATTACCTGCAGTAGTCTCTACCAGCTAACTCCAATGATAACTTCTCCTTCCAAGGTATGGGAAAGAGAATTACACCCAGATTTATCAAACCTTGGAGAGTGATAATTAGCACGGTGATAAAGTACCAACCAATCCGCTCCTAACTGTCATTTTTCAAACACAGCCTGTAACATGACAGTTGGGAGCTGATTGGCTGGTATTTTATCTCTGTTCTACTCATCACTCTCCAAGGTTTGATAAATTGGGGCCTGATTTTTTTAAGCTGGTAACAATCAAGCTTTCCTACTGAATAGGATACTATTATGTCTAAGAATAATAACACACATTGATGAATCAGCTTTATTAAACATGCTATAGTGCATAAGTAAATGGTAGCCTGCCATATGTTATAGTAATAAAAATTGCCTTAATCAGTGTTTGTGCTGACACACAGTAATATGTTCTCGATCTGATGACATAAGGTTAATGATTAATATAGCCTAGTGTTTTGTATAAAGAGCAGCTGCTCATGCAAAATATATGTTTCTGCAAGCTGATATAAATATTAGACAAATAATATAATAATAAATAATGGTGTTCATTTCATGCTCTGTGTACAAGATATTCAGTATCATTAATCACTTATTACATGCTTTTTTTTTTTTTTTATACAATCAAGATAAATGAACGGGATCCGGTCTGAAGATCGACACTGTCTAGGTCGACAATGTTTAGGTCGACCACTATAGGTTGACAGTCACTAGGTCGACAGGGTCTGAAGGTCGACAGGGTTTCTAAGTCGACATGTGCTAGGTCGACAGGTCAAAAAGGTCGACATGAGTTTTTCACTTTTTTGGACCTTTTTCATACTTTACGATCCACGTAGACTACGATTGGAATGGTAATCTGCCCGAAGCATGGCGAACGAAGCGAGCCATGCGAGGGGACACAGTGCACTAATTGGGATTTCCGGTCACTGTACGGAGAAAATGACACAAAAAACCCATGAAAAACTAATGTCGACCTTTTGACCTGTCGACCTAGCACATGTCGACCTAGAAACCCTGTCAACCTTCAGACCCTGTCGACCTAGTGACTGTCGACCTAGTGACTGTCGACCTAAACATTGTCGACCTAGGCAGTGTCGATCTAATGATCCACACCCAAATGCATCTATGGGGTATATTCAATTGAAGTCGAATCCATTCCGACATTCATTTGTCGGAATGGATCCGACCTGGGCTATTCAAAGCAATCTCAATTCGACTTTAAAAAAAGTCGAATTGAGATGCAGGAGCTGAGATGGGAGAGCAGCGTCGGAGGAGACGAGGAGGAGACGGGAGGGGGAAGGGAGAGCTGGGAGCGCAGCGCTACAGCAGCAGGCAGCGTAGCCGGAGGATGTCACAGCCACCACTCACTGCAGCGTCCACCCAGCTCCAGCAAGCGAGGTCCTGCTTGCTGGAGCTGGGTGGACGCTGCTGTAAGCGGCGGTTGTGACATCCTCCGGCTACGCTGCCCGCTGCTGTCCCCCGTCTGCCCCCACCTTCTCCTCCGGCGCTGCTGTCCCCCTGTGCCCGCGACTCTCCCGTCTCCTCTCCTCCGGTGCTGCTGTCCCCCTGTGCCCGCGGCTCTCCCGTCTCCTCTCCTCCGGCGCTGCTGTCCCCCTGTGCCCACGGCTCTCCCGTCTCCTCTTCTCCTGTGCTGCTGTCCCCCTGTGCCAGCAGCTCTCCCGTCTCCTCTCCTCCGGCTCTGCTGTTCCCCTGTGCCCGCGGCTCTTCCGTCTCCTCTCCTCCGGCGCTGCTGTCCCCCTGTGCCCGCGGCTCTCCCGTCTCCTCTCCTCCGGCGCTGCTGTCCCCCTGTGCCCGCAGCTCTCCCCCCTCTCCTTCTCTAAGGTCCCTCATCTCAGTCCGACAATTTTTTATGTCGGCCTCAGATGGACGGAAACGGGGCCAAATCATGTCGGATTTGGCCCTGTTTACCTCAAAAGTACGTGAATCGGCAGCTAAACCGCCGATTCACGTACTATTCGACAAGTCGAATTCCCCGACTTGTCAAATAGAAATGCTGGGGACTGAATAGATCGAATCACGATTCGACCTTAAAAAGTTGAAAACTGCCGTCTTTTTGACAGATGGCAGCTTTCGACCCTAATTGAATATACCCCTATAAGTGTTAAAACTTTACCTGAGCTGGGTGCTAAGAATGCAAAGAAAACACATTGGCCAGATGCAGAATGGTGCTAAGGGGGGTATTCAGTAGCAGACGCTACTGAGATGGCATCTCCTCGCTTGTCCCCGCAGTGTGCATGTGCAGGTCCCGCACTGCGCATGCGTGGGCCGTGGAGATGCAATCTCATCTCACTGAAGTTAATCACTCACAGGGTGGCGACGCAGCGTTTCAGGGGTGGTGCAGGAAAACCTGGGAAGGGGGGGTTGGCACCATTTTCGGGCCGGCCACGGGACGTCACATGCGGCTGCCGTGATACACAATATGACGTCAGTGCGCCTACCTTTGCAGCTAGGCTGCGCAGGCAGGTGGCTAGCCTTGTTTTGCAAGGGTCAGCAATGTGATCGCAACTGAATTGCATTTGCATCGCTGAGCAGCTATTTGCATGTTGAGCGGCCTTGCCCTGTGCTGGGTGGCCTCCAGCATGCAAGTTTTTCACTAGCAATTTTGCAATCTTAGCTTTGCAAATGCAATCAATAGTGATCCATATGCAGTAGGAGGTGTTAAACACATCCTTGCTGCATTTGCGATCCCAGAGACTGCTTACTACATTATTGATCAACAATCTATCCACACAGGTAATCCGGTCAGGATCCCGGCTGTCTGGATCACAGCAGACAGAATACCGATGCCGGAATCCTGACACTATTCGGAATGCCAGCATCGGCATCCCGAATAGGTTCACCATCCCAACAGCCGTACTCCCGACTGTTGGGATGCTGAACTAACATACACCGGTAGAGAGGTAAGCCGCGGGTTGGGAAGGTTAGGTTCAGGCTGCGGGGGGAGGGTTTGGCTTAGGCTGCACCCCAAGGGGATTTAGCATTGGCGCTTCTATAATGGGGGGCCCACGCCGCACACACTGCACCCATTTCTCCTATACTTACCTTTCCGGAGTTCATTGTTGACCATGTGTGGGCCACCTCCTCTACCGTAGCCACTAGCGCACTGACCACTAGAGACTCTGGCACATTGACAGAGTCTACAGCGCATGCGCAGGACTCTGAAAAAATGGTGCAGCGCCATGCGCATGCGCTGTAGACTCTGGCACTGTGCCAGAGTCTACAGCGCTCAGAGCGCTAGCAGCGGCGTGATGGCTACGGTAGAGGAGGGGGCCCACACACGGAGCCTGCACATGGGTCCCCTCCTCTCTAAAGACGCCTGGGATTTAGGTTTAGGTTGCCTGAAGAGAGAGAGCTGCGGGGAGAGGGTGTTAGGTTTAGGCGCCCCCCAGGGAGGGATATGGTTATGCTACAGGGGGAGGGTTAGGTTTATGCTGCAGGGAGGGGGGGGGTTAGGTTTAGGTATCACCAGGGAGGGTTAGGCTGTGGGGATAGTGGGTCAGGGTGCGGGGAGTAAGTATACTTACCTTCCCCTGTCAGGATTCCAACCATTGGGATGTCACAGTCAGTATTTTGACCGCCGGCATCCCAATCGCCAGCAAATCGAACCCAACACCCACTCAGGATACATATGATAAACAGTGTTTGCGGATAAGTCGAGAATACCATTAAAGATTCTGATGATCTGATTTAAGGTATTTTACTCTGTCACCTTCACAAAAACGTTGTAGATGCATTAAAACATGAACGTTAAGGTTTGGGACTAGTTTTCTCCCCACAACAGTTGTTAGGATGAATGTTAGGTTATCCAATTAATAGCTACTCTTATCTTCTGTATTTAGAATGAGCAAAAAAAAGAGCGAAAGAAAAAAAATGGTATTTTTCCCCCATATGTTTTCTTGCAGCTAACCAGAGTGATTGATGTTTTTTTAAAAAGAACCATTTTTGTAGATGGGATTGCACGTATTTTAATCTACATTAAATCATGATTTCTATAGTGTTAAGAGTAATGCATATTGTTATTAACTTTTTCATATAGCACCACAAAAAGTCTGCAAGAGCTTACAAGAGATTAAAAATAACATATTATAAAATCACAGCGTACTAGAGCATACATACAATACACAATAGCATAAGTGTGATACCCAATAAAGGTAAGGATATAGAGGGTGGTGAGTATAAATTGGAATTACCTCTCTAGTGGAGTCACTTTCTCACTTCTTCCTTCAGCTGCAACTCGACTGAGACTACACCCTGAAGAGAATGGGCCTAATTCAGACCTGATCGCTGTGCTGCAAATTACACTGTCCTGCGATCAGACAGACGCCCACAGGGGGAGTGAAAATTTGCTTTGTGCAAGTGCGTGATTGCATGTGTACACTGCGTGAAAATTCCCCTCAGTCAGCGGACAGCTGCAAAACCGTTCGCATCACACTCACCAGCAACTGTTTTTCCCATTCTGTGCAGTGTGTGCAGTCTATGCGTAGCTCAATACTTACTCCTCCAGTGTGAAGAAATCAGGCTAATCGGGTCCGGAGCTGACGTCACACACCCTCCCTGAAAACGCTTGGGCACGCCTGTGTTTTTCCTGACACTCCCTGAAAACGGTAATTTACCACCCACAAACGTCCTCTTCCTGCCAATCACCTTGCGAATACCTGTTCAATTGAAATTTTCGCGTCATCCTGTCGCTGTTTGGCGATGCACCTGCGCAGCAGTGATTGGGTCTGAATCGGGCCCAATGAGAGGCAAATGTTTTTATACTCTTATTAGTAATAAACATAAAAGAATGTTGGAATGGGTAATTTTTTTTAAAGGGGTATTGAAAATGTTTTTTTTTATTCAAACTATAATACAGTTAAAATAGAAGTAGTTTAGATAATATAGTGAAGTACAGTTTATTAATATGACAAATGATGATTAAAAGTTATTAAGAGATTTGCTCCACATATGGTAGTATACATGGAACGTCTAAACAGCCATGATAGAGCGAAAAGAATTACCAGAAAATATGAACTGATGTAATCAGTTCAGAACAGCGTGATAAAGGTGAGTCCCGGGCGCCTACAGGTGTTCTTAGTGCTGTTCCCAGTCTCCTGTCTCCATCAACCACGGTTGTCACCGGCAGTCACTTGTCGGTAGCTCCGATGCGTTTCTACCCCTGACACTGGGGTCTTTTTCAAGGAGTCTCAAATGCTGTTTTGAACTAACTACATCAGTTCATATTTTCTGGTAATTCTGTTCACTCTATCATGGCTGTTAAGACGTTCCTTGTATACTACTATGGTGGTTATTCTGAGTTGTTCGCTCGTTGCCGTTTTTTGCAACGCAGCGATTAGGTGGAAAATGCGCATGTGCATGGTACGCAGAGCGCATGCGCTAAGTATTTTAACATCAAACGAAGCAATTTTACACAGGTCTGAGTGACGCTGTTGAGTCGCTGTGCTGATCGGTGAGTGATTGACAGGAAAGGGGCGTTTCTGGGAGGTAACTGAGCGTTTTCCGGGAGTGTGCTAAAAAACGCAGGCGTGCCAGGTAAAAACGCAGGAGTGGTTGGAGAAACAGGGGAGTGGCTGGCCGAACGTAGGGCGTGTTTGTGACGTCAAACCAGGAATTAAACGGACTGCAGTCATCGCAATCTAGCAGTAGGTCTGGAGCTACTCAGAAACTGCGAAGAATTATTTAGTAGCAGTTCTGCTAATCTTTCGTTCGCTATTCTGCTAAGATAAGATACACTCCCAGAGGGCGGTGGCCTAGCGTTTGCAATGCTGCTAAAAGCAGCTAGCGAGCGAACAACTCGGAATGAGGGCCTATATGTGCAGCAAATCTCTTAATAACTTTTAATCATCAATTGTCATATATTAATAAACTGTACTTCACTATATTATCTAAATTGTTTTTTGGGGTTTAACTGGAGAACGATATCCCAGAATAACTACAAAAACAAGACGCCATCCAGACAGTAGCGCCGGATAAGTCATACCCAATTTTATTTTTCTTTGTACACATTGTGGTGGAGGTTAGAGGAACTCTATTTGTGGTACAAAACAATTCAGCTGCACACTGTCAACTAAGCGCACTTTGGTTAAACTCACGTTTCTCCTTTCTTCAAAATAAAAGTAGTGCCTAAGATCTTCAAAGCAATATTCAGTACAAAAAATGATGCAGTATATGCAGGGTTGCCATCGGTGGGTAACTGCCAGGACCAGAGTTCCAAGCCCTGACACATGAACAGAGATGGGGGGATGAGGGGGAGGGGGTGGCCTGCTACTACCACTGTGCAATAAAATGACAAGGGAGCCTGCTACTACCACCTGTCCACTTTCTACTACCACCTGCCCTCCTTCTACTACCGCCAGCCCACCCACTCACTACAACTGCCATGCAATTGAGCTCCTACTTGGTTCCATCATCTACCTTCTGATGGCTGGAAAGCACTATAGAAGATGGGAAGGGGAATCCATAAGAGTGACTGCTGACCCGGGCAGAAGGTAGGAGGCTGTGTGTCAGTGGTCCTTGATTACTATGTGGCATAGGATGGTGCACAACTGGGGTGTAGTGTGCCCAGGAGTGACTGGTGGGTGAGTGCGCCCCTTGCGGAGACACCTGAACAAGACGCCATGGGTGGGTGGGTGAGTGCGTCCCTTACGGAGACACCTGAACAAGTGGCGGAACTGTACCTGGGTTCAACATGCATGGCACACCCAAGCTCCGTGGCCAGGGATAAGAAGACCGGGTGAGGTAAGCTGGTGCCCAACCCATACATCTGTTGTCTGTCTGTCCCTTTTTACCAGTCACACTTCCCCTTCCCCTGCAGTCTACATAGAGAGATCAGTTCCATATTGTCATGTGGGCTGTATGTACTGACCAGCGCCTTTATTACTATGCTTTTTACATTCATATGTGTATTGAATAACTCCTGTTATCTCTATCATGTGTTATCTTTCTTTTGCATGCAATCGCAGTACCTGCTCTTTTATTTAATTGTTGCATCCAGACCATTGCATTATGTTGTAAATTTAATTCTATTTTTTTTTTTTGCTGATTATATTATGTATGATAATCCATTAACTACAGTGGTGCAAGTAAAAATATTTTCTTAGCGGTACTAAGTGCCGAAAAATGGGCATGGTCATGTGTTGTGAGGGGGCGTGGTCACATACCATTAATGGGAGTGGCTACATGACACTAGTGGCGTGGCCACACGACACAGCCCCTTTTCTTTGCATTCTGGAGGCAAGGTTAGAAATATATAGTAATGCCTCCAGTATAATAGAAATATATAGTGATACCCCCAGTATAATAGAAATATACAGTGATACCCCCCAGTATAATACAAATAAATAGTAATTCCCCCAGTATAATAAATATATATAGTAATGCCCCCAATTTAATAACACTATTAGTAATGCCTCCATTATAACAGGAAAATATACCGTAGTAGTGCCCCTTGTATAATAGAAATATATAGTATTCCCCTAATAATAATAATAATAGAAATATATAGTAGTGTCCACATCACAATAGAATTATATAGTAACACCCCCATAATAATAGAAATATATAGTAGTGTCCACATATTAGAAATTAATAACCCCACACAGTGAAGCCAGAAACATGACCAGCAGCCTGTGAACCTGTGAAGAACAAAAGCTTCTCAGTGCCGATGCGTCACACGAGCCAAGTGAATGGAAACAGCTGCACTGCTGCTCCCAGCAAGGGACGCTGGGGCAAAGTGGAATCTGGCTCCTCTCTTCACACCAGCCACAGCCGCCAGAGGAGGAAGTGTGATGTGATGTGATGATGTCACCGTCGCGCTTCCAGTAACCCTGATAAAGTGGGCGCATTATAATTGTGGTAATGGCAAAGTGCGTAAGTACCCACTGCCAAATTCTTAAGGGTACTCCATACCCAAGCGTACCCGCATACTTGCACCACTGATTAACTATGAAGTCGGTTTTATGCCCATGTACAAAAAACAAACAAACCCAAACAAAAAAAAAGATAGGCAAGGAAGAGGCAGGAGGGTTTATTAAGGCACATACAAGTGTTAAGTGAAAAAAACAAATAGATAAAAAATTGGAAGTGCATGCATTTTTGTTTGTATTTGCACTTATGCCACTGTTCACTGTTGTACATTTCTTTATGTGCAACTTTATTTTTTTCTGATGGGTATGCATTCACGAGGTTAAATTTACTAAGAAGGGAGTACTTTTTAAGATGGAATGTTGCTAATAGCAACCCATCAGATTCCAGGTATTATCTTCTAGAAGTTGCTAGATAAATAAGAAGGTAAATCAGCTTGGTTGCTATGGGCAACATTCCATCATAGATAGAACTCCCATCTTCGTAAATTTACCCCACTGTGTCAACAATCACGGCTGACATAAAAAAAATTACATTTTTATATTGACATGATTAAAAAGTCGACCTTAGGGTTACCTTAAAAACGACTCACCAACACAGTGAGTATTGATCTAATATACTGTGACTGTTTTTGTTATATATTGGAATCTGGCTCTACTAGATTCACATTAATTCAATACCTGCAGTACCGTGCCTCACCACTGTGTTACATCACTGTGCTGTTTTGCAACTGCTGTAAAACGTGTCGCTTTATGTTTATTCTTCAGTTCAGTAAAGTGTTTGAAAGCATGCTTATCACAGCTCCTGGGGGGTCATTCAGACCTGATCGCATGCCAGGATTTTTCGCTTCGCTGCGATCAGGTCAGAACTGCGCATGCGTATGCACTGCAATGCAGATCGTTGCTGGGCGATGGATTGTACGAAGAATCCATTCACACAGCCGATCACAAGGAGTTTGACAGGAAGAAGGCGTTTCTGGGTGTCAACTGACCGTTTTCTGGGAGTGGTTGGAAAAACGCAGGCATGTCCAGGCGTTTGCAGGTCGGGTGTCTGACATCAATTCCGGGCCAGAACAGGGTGAAGTGATCGCAGCGGCTGAGTAAGTTCTGAGCTACTCAGAAACTGCACAAAACTTTTTTGTAGTGCTCGGCTGCACATGCGATCGCACACTTGCAAAGCTAAAATACTCTCCCCTATAGGCAGCGAGGGTGGTCTTCTGTATGCCGAATGTCGGGATCCCGGCGCACAGTATACCGGCGCCGGAATCCCGACACCCGGCATACCGACAACTATTCTCCCTCGTGGGGGTCCACAACCCCCCTGGAGGAAGAATAAAATAGCGTGGCGAGCGCAGCGCGGCGAGCGCAGCGCGGCGAGCGCAGCGAGCGTGGCGAGCCCGCAAGGGGCTCCTTTGCGCTCGCCACGCTGTCGGTATGCCGGCGGTCGGGCTCCCGGCGCCGGGAGCCCGAGCGCCGGCATACCGTACGACACCCGGCAGCGACTATCTGATCACAGCGCTGCAAAAAATAGCTAGCGAGCGATCAGGTCTGTATGACCCCCCTGGTCTCCATGTTTATTTATATGATTGAGCACAAAGACACCACAATTTTAATGTTTTCCCCATATATACTTCTTTCACTGAAAAATGCTTGCTGATGCAGACCATATAAGTGCTGATCATATTCTTCGAAAACAGGTTTAAACTGTGTTTTCATTTATGTTAGGGTCCAAGCTAAAGGTACAGGTCCTGGCGGGATTTGTCCTTTTTTAGTAGTATCCTTCATGTCATGGATCACCTACAGTAGATGAAGTCTGCCTATGTGGGCCAGTACACCCATGTCATGTATGCGGAAAGTGGAGATGTTGGTGGCTATCACTTAGTAGTGATTACAAGTGTTAAGATCATTGACATACATTGAGTTGTTTGTCTTTTTGTGTGCTTTGTTTCCATCCATAATGGAGCAGAAAAAAATAATACAAACTTTTGCCAATTTTCCAATTTTCATTTGAAAAATAAGAATTTGTGACAGTACATGTGAAAAAGTGGTCACAGAAATGTGACTATTTAGCAGTGTTTACCCATAGCATGTGCTGCATTTTATAATCTTGAAATGTTGAATTTCAGCACATGTTGCTTTCTCCCCACGATGTGTAGGGATAAGGTAGTGGGGGGCTGCCTATTTTGTCAGTCCCGGGCCCCACAATTTCTGATGGCAGCCCTGAGTATATGAGTAGTTTGGTCCTGCACAGTCTATATAAAACTACATAATTGGATTCAATAAGTAATATTACACTCATCTAAATAACACTTTACAATAAATATGACCTTCATTTCCATTTAACCTAACTAAAACTTCACACTCATGTCAAATAAATAGTATTCCAGGCTATTATTGCACATGAGAGAAAGTGTAGAGAAGCAATAGTGGACAGTGTGTGGAGCTGCAGCAGCGGTTTGGGGCTGATATGTCGGTGGTCGGGATGCCACATCTCAATAGTTACAATCCCAGGGTCGGGTAAGTATGCTTACCCTTCCCCCTACCCATCCCTCACAGCAGCCTAAACCTACGCCATCCCCAGCAGCTTAACCCTAACCCTCCATGATGGTGTCTAAACCTAACCCCCCCCCCCCTTCCCACAGCCTAAACGTAACCCCCATAGCTTAACCTTAACTTATTCCAGTGGTGCCTAAACCTAACCTCCCTGCCCGCAGCCTAAACCTAACCCACCTCCCCCACAAACTAACCCTAACCCTCCGCCCACCAGCCTAATCCTAACCCACTCCTTCCCTGCAGTTTATCTGTCCGGCAGTCAGTTTGGGATCCCGACTGTCTGGATGCAGGAGCTGGGATTGTGACTGCCGAGATCCCGACCATTGGGATCTTGACTGGATCAAGCAGCAGCGATGCTGGAAGCAGGACACTAGTGGCATCATCCTATAGTAATGTGTGGGCTGAGGATGACAGACTCATGGATGGGTTCGGAGACAGAAGATCAGGATATTGCTGTGTGAGGGGATAAGGTGACTGCATTGTTATAGTGTAAAAGTTTATTACTTTGCAACATGGTCTCCAGCTTCTTCCAGTCCTCTAGCTATGAGGGTAAATCAGACTGCATCGGTGCAGCGGCAGCGATCGCAGTCTGAATTGACAGGCAGAGGCGTACGTGGGGCAGGAGGGGGCATGCCAACAGCGTTAGAACGCTGTTGGCGGGGCGCGGTCTGGACAACAGAGGATTGTCTAGACTGTTGGGGGGGGGCAGACCGCGGTGGCTGCGTCACGTCACACGCAGCTGCTGCGACCCGGAAACGCGGCGGGTAGCTCCCTGCCAGTGCGCAGGAGCTGCACAAGTAGGAAGCTACTCGCCAGGTACAAAAGCATCACTGCCGTGCAATGCCTTTGTACCTGTGCAGGGGGGGGCAGGGCCTGACATGCAGGGCGGACTAGCCCTGTGCTGAACGTCCCCCCGCATGTCAGAGTAAATGATCGTAAATGTGCTAAATTTAGCACAGCTACGATCATCTCTGAATTAGCCCCTATATCTCCTCTCCCCACTTGGGTGTCGTGGAGGTTGGCTGGGCCTGGGGAGTCATCCTCAGAGCCGTGGAGCGGGGAGTCTGTGCTCCACTTGCTGTTGGATCCTGGGTCCAACTGGTTCATGCATCCGCTCGTGGAGTCACACTGGGCTGCCATGGTTTTATCGCCGGTTTATTGTACTTGCCTACGCTCTCTCATTCTGCAGGAGACTCCCTGAAATAGCAGCAATCTCCCTGACTCCCTGAATAGTCCAGCAATCTCCCTGATTGCACCATAACCCCATTGTGCAGCTGTTACATTCTTGGGGGAAGGGGGGAATAAATCACAGATACTGTAAATATATTCAAATGGGAACATCAGTACCATTTCTCTGTATAAGACACAATGATCCCTATGGCTACATGCATTTTTTAAATAAAGTTTCTCGTGGCCACTTACAGTGTATGGAACCTCTTGTAAACTACAATACATGAACAAATTCTGCAAAATATTAGAGTCTTTTCTTCAACAAGTAGATCTTACTAACTTTGGGGCTAATTTACATTTGGATGTAAGTCATTTTTATGACACGCCTCTCAGATGTATCAGTACACGTCCGCACTGATAGGTGTTACTTTCACATCTCCCTCAAATGCTTTTTCAAAAGAAGGCAAGTATGTGGTTAATAAATGCACTTCCAGTGCCCAATCATGTATACACAGCAGCAAGGAGGAGGAGGAGTAGTGTCCTGAAGAACCAGGACCATGCCATCTTTTCCAGGCAGCCTCAGCAGGCCGGCCCCTAGGCAGCTGCCTAATGGAAGCGCTGTCCCTGGCAGCACTGTTAGAAAATTAGTAGCAGCAATGTTTATCACACCTGCTAGTTACATGTATAGTTATAATAAATGATTTCCCACACCAAATGTAAGATCTACGGAAGGACACCACTTTCCCTCTGAAGGTAGGTACAGCCTACACTAGGACACTGCAACTGGCTGTTGCCCTAAAAGTCCCAGACTCTGGATTTTTCTGAAGCCTTGTCTCTGTCTTCTTTGGCTTTTTGCAGGGGTACTCTCTTCCCATCTGTCTTGACGGGATCCGGTCTCTAGGTTGACAGTAACTAGGTCGACCACTATCGGTTGACAGTAACTAGGTCGACAAGGTTTCTAGGTCAACAGGGCCTCTAGATCGACATGCTCTAGGTCGGCAGGTCAAAAGATCGACATAAGTTTTTCACAATTTTTTTATTTTTTAAACTTTTTCATACTTAAGAATCCACGCGGACTCGAATTGGGAATAGTAACCTGTGCCGAGCGCAGCGGGAGCGGAGCGAGGCACCTTTGCTCGCCATGCAAGGGGACATGGTGCACTAATTGGGGTTCCCGGTCACTGTACGGAGAAAACGACACACAAAAAAATAATCAAAAACTCATGTTGACCTTTTGACCTGTCAACCTAGAGACCCTGTCGACCTAGAATCCCTGTCGACTTAGTTACTATCTACCTTGGCTTCCATACCACATCTAGACACTGTCGACCTAGTTACTATCTACCTTCCATACCACACCCGTCTTGACAGGGGCGCTTTAAGAGAGGAGGAGGCCCGGGTGCAGCCTCCTCCGTTCGGGCCCCCTCCTCTCTGCCGGCAGCACTGAGAGTCTGAGCACTAGATCGCTCAGACTCTACTGCGCATGCGCAGATCTCCGGGAAAATGGCGCAGCGGCCATTTTCCCTGAGATTGCTCTACTGTGCATGCGCAGAACTCCGTGAAAATGGCCGCTGAGCCATTTTCACAGAGTTTTAATACCACCATGGACGTCGCCACGGGACTCCGGAAGGGTGAGTATTTAGAAAATGGGTGCAGCGTGTGCGGTGGGGGCCCCCTCGGGACTCAGGGGCCCGTGTGCACCGCACACACTGCACCCATTATAGAAACGCCAGTGCGTCTTGACCAGGTCTCTGTCATTTACATAACTGTCTCTCTGATCATTTACCCCTGGCTTCAGATATCTGGCTTAACTCTCATACCTGAGCTGGGTGCTGTTGTTTTCAGAAGCTAATAAGTAAAATGGCAGTACTCCTAAGGCTGAGTGGCCAATATCTGCAGACTGTTTAAACTGTTGTGTTGTCATATACAGATGCAGTAGCTTAAGCTGCACTTTCTGACAGACAATGTTTTACTGGCAAAGTCAGAATATACTTGTGCCATTCATTACAACCGATTATTGTTCTGCCATTACTAAACTCTAATTTGATTACATTTAGACAGCAGCATAACCACTTCTATTTCCCAATAACCCAGACTAGGGGCCGGATGTAACGACGCCCTATTTTGGTGGACGTGCAGGATGCTGGACGAACTCAGACATTTTTTATAGGGGCAATCACTTACAAGGCATGGTTTTGCCTTGGAAGTTATTGCCTCTTTAACAAAATCCGACAACAAGAACTGAAGAAAAAATCTGCACTCTCAAATATCCAGTAAATTGACTACAGTGAGGGAGAAAACCTCACTCAAATACCCCAATGTATGTCATGAGGGATTCCTCATATGTACCTCCTGGGGGTGCTACCTAGGACAACCAAACTGGCATATAGTACAAAAGAGAGAGTGGGGTTGTACTAATAAAGTGCACAGAGAAATTTAATAAAATATAACTTTTATTTATTAATAAAAAAACGGTATTCGGTCGACATGCGAAATATAGAGGTAAAAAGAATAGAGATTCAAGAATGTGCTCTAAGATAGGAAAGTGATGAAGATTAAAAATTCATCCGCTCCGATGATTGCATTGGCTATTATATATACTAATATATTAATGTGTGTACCACAAAAAACGTTTTGATAAACAAATAAACGCTGATGTATCTCTTCTGATTCAAACAAATGTGGCTATCTGATATTCTTTTGTTGATTAATAAATATCATATACTACCAGTTTATGCACTCTTCACCAATCACACAGAAATGAAATATCCAGCTATTGGGTCATAGTTTGAATAAATAAGAATTTACTCACCAATAATTCTATTTCTCGTAGTCCGTAGTGGATGCTGGGGACTCCGTAAGGACCATGGGGAATAGACGGCTCCACAGGAGACTGGGCACATCTAAAGAAAGATTTAGGACTATCTGGTGTGCACTGGCTCCTCCCCCTATGACCCTCCTCCAAGCCTCAGTTAGGAACTGTGCCCGGAAGAGCTGACACAATAAGGAATGATTTTTGAATCCCGGGTAAGACTCATACCAGCCACACCAATCACACCATATAACACGTGATAGGAACCCCGGTTAACAGTATGATAACAAATGGAGCCTCTGAAGAGATGGCTCACAACAAAAACCCGATTTTTGTAACAATAACTATGTACAGGTATTGCAGACAATTCGCACTTGGGATGGGCGCCCAGCATCCACTACGGACTACGAGAAATAGAATTACCGGTGAGTAAATTCTTATTTTCTCTGACGTCCTAGTGGATGCTGGGGACTCCGTAAGGACCATGGGGATTATGCCAAAGCTCCCAAACGGGCGGGAGAGTGCGGATGACTCTGCAGCACCGAATGAGAGAATTCCAGGTCCTCCTCAGCCAGGGTATCAAATTTGTAGAATTTTGCAAACGTGTTTGCCCCCGACCAAGTAGCTGCTCGGCAAAGTTGTAAAGCCGAGACCCCTCGGGCAGCCGCCCAAGATGAGCCCACCTTCCGTGTGGAATGGGCTTTTACAGATTTAGGCTGTGGTAAGCCTACCGCAGAATGCGCCAGCTGAATAGTGCTACAAATCCAGCGCGCAATAGACTGCTTAGAAGCAGGAGCACCCAGCTTGGTGGGTGCATACAGGATAAATAGCAAGTCAGTCTTTCTGACTCCAGCCGTCCTGGAAATATAAATTTTTTAGGGCCGTGACTACGTCCAGCAACTTGGAATCCTCCAAGTCCCTAGTAGCCGCAGGCACCACAATAGGTTGGTTCAAGTGAAAAGCTGAGACCACCTTTGGGAGAAACTGAGGACGAGTCCTCAATTCTGCCCTATCCATATGGAAAATCAGATAAGGGCTTTTACAAGACAAAGCCGCCAATTCTGAAACCCGCCTGGCCGACGCCAAGGCCAACAGCATGACCACTTTTCACGTGAGATATTTTAAATCCACAGTCTTAAGTGGTTCGAACCAATGTGATTTCAGGAATGCCAAAACCACATTGAGATCCCAAGGTGCCACTGGGGGCACAAAAGGAGGCTGAATATGCAGTACTCCTTTGACAAAAGTCTGAACTTCGGGCAGTAAAGCCAGTTCTTTTTGGATGAAAATCGACAGAGCCGAAATCTGGACCTTTATGGACCCCAATTTGAGGCCCAACGTCACCCCTGCTTGCAGGAAGTGCAGGAATCGACCCAGTTGAAATTCCTCCGTCGGGGCCTTCATGGCCTCACACCACGCCACATATTTTCGCCAAATGCGGTGATAATGTTTTGCGGTGACATCCTTCCTGGCTTTGATCAGGGTAGGGATGACTTCCTCCGGAATACCCTTTTCCTTCAGGATCCGGTGTTCAACCGCCATGCCGTCAAACGCAGCCGCGGTAAGTCTTGGAACAGACAGGGTCCCTGCTGCAGCAGGTCTTGTCTGAGCAGCAGAGGCCAAGGGTCCTCTGTAAGCATCTCTTGAAGTTCCGGGTACCAAGCTC
Source organism: Pseudophryne corroboree (assembly GCF_028390025.1). Taxonomy (NCBI): domain Eukaryota; kingdom Metazoa; phylum Chordata; class Amphibia; order Anura; family Myobatrachidae; genus Pseudophryne; species Pseudophryne corroboree. Next base: position 528,264,449 of record NC_086448.1, read on the forward strand.
TTCTTGGCCAATCCGGAACCACGATTATGGTTTTCACTCCTCGCCTTCTTATTATTCTCAGTACCTTGGGTATGAGAGGTAGAGGAGGAAACACATAAACCGACTGGTACACCCATGGTGTCACTAGAGCGTCCACCGCTATCGCCTGAGGGTCTCTTGACCGGGCGCAATATCTTTTCAACTTCTTGTTGAGGCGGGACGCCATCATGTCTACCTGTGGTTTTTCCCACCGGTTGACCAGCATTTGGAAGACTTCTGGATGAAGTCCCCATTCTCCCGGGTGGAGGTCGTGTCTGCTGAGGAAGTCTGCTTCCCAGTTGTCCACTCCCGGAATGAACACTGCCGTCAGTGCTAACACATGATTCTCTGCCCATCTGAGAATCCTTGTGGCTTCTGCCATCGCCATCCTGCTTCTCGTGCCGCCCTGTCTGTTTACATGGGCGACCGCCGTGATGTTGTCTGACTGGATCAGTACCGGCTGGTTTTGAAGCAGGGGTCTTGCCTGGCTTAGGGCATTGTAAATGGCCCTTAGCTCCAGGATATTTATGTGAAGAGAAATCTCCTGATTTGACCACAGTCCTTGGAAATTTCTTCCCTTTGTGACTGCCCCCCAGCCCCGAAGGCTGGCATCCGTGGTCACCAGGACCCAGTCCTGTATTCCGAATCTGTGGCCCTCTAGTAGATGAGCCCTCTGCAGCCACCACAGCAGCGACACCCTGGTTCTGGCCGATAGGGTTATCCGCTGTTGCATCTGGAGATGGGACCCGGACCATTTGTCCAACAGGTCCCACTGGAACGTCCTTGCGTGGAACCTTCCGAATGGAATTGCTACCATTTTTCCCAGGACTTGTGTGCATTGATGTACCGACACTTTTCCTGGTTTTAGGATGTCTCTGACCAGAGATGACAATTCCTCGGCTTTTTCCAGTGGAAGAAACACTCTTTTCTGGTCTGTGTCCAGAATCATTCCCAGGAACAGAAGACGTGTCGTCGGGACCAGCTGTGACTTTGGAATGTTTAGAATCCAGCCGTGCTGTTGTAGCACTTCCTGAGAAAGTGCCACCCCCACTATCAACTGTTCTTTGGACCTCGCCTTTATCAGGAGATCGTCCAAGTACGGGATAATTAAAACTCCCTTCTTGCGAAGGAGTATCATCATTTCGGCCATTACCTTGGTAAAGACCCTCGGTGCCGTGGATAACCCGAACGGCAGCGTCTGGAACTGATAGTGACAGTCCTGTACCACAAATCTGAGGTACTCCTGGTGCGGAGGGTAAATGGGGACATGCAGGTACGCATCCTTGATGTCCAGGGATACCATGTAATCCCCCTCCTCCAGGCTCGCAATAACCGCCCTGAGCGATTCCATCTTGAACTTGAACCTTTTGATATAAGTGTTCAAGGTTTTTAAATTTAAGATGGGTCTCACCGAACCGTCCGGTTTCGGTACCACAAACATTGTGGAGTAGTAACCCTTTTCTTGCTGAAGGAGGGGTACCTTGACGATCACTTTCTGTGAATACAGTTTTTGAATAGCCACCAACACTGCCTCCCTGGCAGAGGGAGTTGCCGGCAAGGCAGATTTTAGGAAACGGCGGGGGGGAGACGTCTCGAATTCCAGCCTGTACCCCTGAGATACTACTTGAAGGACCCAGGGATCCACTTGTGAGAGAGCCCACTGTGTGCTGAAAAACCTGAGACGTGCCCCCACCGTTCCCGATTCCGCCTGAGCAGCCCCAGCGTCATGCTGTGGACTTACCGGACGCAGGGGAGGACTTCTGCTCCTGGGAACTAGCTGTGTGCTGCAGCTTTTTCCCCCTTCCTCTGCCCCTCGGCAGAAAGGATGAGCCTCTAGCCCGCTTATTTTTCTGGGGCCGAAAGGACTGTACCTGATAATACGGTGCTTTCTTTTGCTGTGGGGTAGCCTGTGGCAAAAAAGTCGATTTCCCAGCAGTAGCTGTGGAAACGAGGTCTGAAAGACCTTCCCCAAAAAGTTCCACCCCTTTATAGGGTAAAACTTCCATGTGCCGCTTGGAGTCGGCATCACCTGACCATTGCCTAGTCCATAACCCCCGTCTGGCGGCAATGGACATAGCGCTTATTTTTGATGCCAGCCGGCAAATATCCCTCTGTGCATCACGCATGTATAAGACCGCGTCTTTTATATGGTCAATCGTTAGCAAAATATTGTCCCTATCCATGGTATCAATGTTTTCCGACAGGGAGTCTGACCACGCAGCAGCAGCACTGCACATCCAAGCTGATGCAATAGCGGGTCTCAATATAATGCCAGTGTGTGTGTATATAGCTTTTAGGGTACTTTCCAGCTTTCTATCAGCAGGTTCTTTTAGGGCGGCCGTATCCGGAGACAGTAGTGCCACCTTCTTTGATAAGCGTGTCAATGCTTTATCTACCCTAGGGGGTGTTTCCCAGCGTGACCTATCCTCTGGCGGGAAAGGGTACGCAGCCATTAACCGTTTAGAAATGATCAATTTCTTATCTGGGGAAGTCCACGCTTCCTCACACACCTCATTTAATTCGTCAGATGCAGGAAAAACTACTGGTAGTTTTTTCTCACCAAACATAATACCCTTTTTTGTGGTACCTGGGGTATCATCAGAAATGTGTAAAAGATTTTTCATAGCCTCAATCATATAACGGGTGGATCTATTGGAGGGTACACTCGTCTCATCATCGTCGACACTGGAGTCGGTATCCGTGTCGACATCTGTATCTGTCATCTGAGGTAGTGGGCGTTTTATAGCCCCTGATGACATTTGAGACGCTTGGACAGGCACAAGCTGAATAGCCGGCTGTCCTATGTCGTCAAACCTTTTATGTAAGGAGCTGACACTGTCACGTAATTCCTTCCATAAGTCCATCCACACTGGTGTCGACCCCGCAGGGGGTGACATCACATTCACAGGCATTTGCTCCGCCTCCACATCATTATCCTCATCATACATGTCGACACAGCAGTACCGACACACAGCAGACACACAGGGAATGCTCTTACAGAGGACAGGACCCCACAAAGCCCTTTGGGGAGACAGAGGGAGAGTATGCCAGCACCAGGGCCGGTTCAAGGGCGCTCTGCGCCCCGGGCAGGAAATGGGGCGTGGCCTAATACAGGGGGCGTGGTCAATTACGCCCCCTGTACATTAAAAGCGCCGCTTGAATGCTGAGCGGTGCGCGATGACGTCATCGCGCACCGCACAGCAAAAGGTCCTCTCCACGAAGGGAAACTAGACGCTATGAGTCTAGTTCCCTTCGTAGAGAGGACCTTTGCTGTGCGGTGCGCGATGACGTCATCGCGCACCGCTCAGCAAAGTTACTCTCCAGGAAGGGAAACTAGACGCACAGCGTCTAGTTCCCTTCAGGAGGCGGACGGGGACGGGGACGGGGATCGGGACGGGGACGGCAGCGGAGGCGGACAGGGACACAGCGGGCAGCAGTGGCGGATCTTGCCACGGTGCGGCGCCCTCCGGATGGCGCCAGCGCCCTCCGGAAGGCGGCGCCCCGGGCAAAAGTCCTGCTTGCCCGTGGCAAGATCCGCCACTGGCCAGCACACAGCAGGGCGCTATATAACACAGGGATATCACTATACAGTGTTTTCCCCTATAGCTGCCTATAATATATATATATATTGCGCCTAAATTGTGCCCCCCCTCTCTTTTTTACCCTTTCTGTAGTGCAGGACTGCAGGGGAGAGCCAGGGAGCTTCCTTCCAGCGAAGCTGTGAGGGAATAATGGCGCCAGTGTGCTGAGGGAGTTAGCTCCGCCCCTTTTTCGGTGGGCTTTCTCACGCTATTTTATCGTTTCTGGCAGGGGTTAATATACACCTATATAGCCTCTGGGGCTATATATGGTGTTAGTTTTGCCAGCCAAGGTGTTATTATTGCTGCTCAGGGCGCCCCCCCCCAGCGCCCTGCACCCATCAGTGACCGCAGTGTGTGGTGTGCATGAGGAGCAATGGCGCACAGCTGCAGTGCTGTGCGCTACCTTGGAGAAGACAGAAGTCTTCAGCTGCCGATTTTCCGGACCACCTTCTTGTTTCTGGCTCTGTAAGGGGGGCGGCGGCGCGGCTCCGGGAACGGACGACGAGGTCAGGTCCTGTGTTCGATCCCTCTGGAGCTAATGGTGTCCAGTAGCCTAAAAAGCCCAAGCTACCACCACTTAGGTAGGTTCGCTTCTTCTCCCCTTAGTCCCTCGTTGCAGTGAGCCTGTTGCCAGCAGGTCTCACTGAAAATAAAAAACCTAAACTATACTTTCTTCTAGGAGCTCAGGAGAGCCCCTAGTGTGCATCCAGCTCAGCCGGGCACAGAAATCTAACTGAGGCTTGGAGGAGGGTCATAGGGGGAGGAGCCAGTGCACACCAGATAGTCCTAAATCTTTCTTAGATGTGCCCAGTCTCCTGCGGAGCCATCTATTCCCCATGGTCCTTACGGAGTCCCCAGCATCCACTAGGACGTCAGAGAAAAGTTGCAATTGTGCAGTGTGTCTAGCTGTCAATTACTCCATAAATGGGTGAGCTACAAAAAATTAGCTTAGAAGACACATGTGCTGACTATATTTGCTGCTCATACCCCATATTTGCCTGGCACAGTCAAAAAACGGTCACTATCTGTTGTGTGGGGACTACCTTTAGTATCCTAAGTCCCGTGACGGGAGGATGACAACCCTGCAATATTGTAAAATAATCGATATTAATTGTCGTGTGTTGCCATACTAATAACAGTTCAACTGAGGTGTCCCTCATACATTTTAATATGGTATACAATTGAGACTGTGCTTAAATGACATGGAGGCGGCCGTGCTGCAGCAATGTCCCACTTCACCCGTTATATAGTCGGTAAGTATTGCCTCATATGTCCTGATTTAATACATTGACCTCTAGAGCATCCAAAGTACAAGATGCTATAAGTGATAGTGCTGTTTATAGGCAATAGGACAGTACCTATACTGCAACAGCTGTACTACAACGATTACACCAACGTTTGTCCTATTAACGGCAATCAGTACTGCACGGCTAGCACGGGAACACCCGCCGATCGTACAAGTGCTGATCAACTATATGCTGATGCAGTACTAACAACCGGGTTATTTGTAAACCTTAGCACTCTTTTCAACAGTAACTTGTAATTCGAATGTAATAGGGATTGAGAATTATAGCACGGCAAAGACGGGAATCCCCGTTAATAGGACAAACGTTGGTGTAATCGTTGTAGAACAGTTGTAGCACAGTTCTACTCACAACACAAAAGGAGTCGCGCTTAACTCATTCTATCTCACAATAAAATTGGCCTGTATTGTGTCAGAACAGATGACTGTCACAGGATCAATACAGGAATATTGGATTAGTTAATAAATTACAGCTGTTGCAGTATAGGTACTGTCCTATTGCCTATAAAACAGCACTATCACTTATAGCATCTTATACTTTGGATGCTCTAGAGGTCAATGTATTAAATCAGGACATATGAGGCAATACTTACCAACCATATAAGGGTGAAGTGGGACATTGCTGCAGCACGGCCGCATCCATGTCATTTAAGCACAGTCTCAATTGTATACCATATTAAAATGTATGAGGGACAACTCAGTTGAACTGTTATTAGTATGGCAACACACGACAATTAATATCGATTATTTTACAATATTGCAGGGTTGTCATCCTCCCGTCACGGTACTTAGGAGACGGATACTTCGTTTCCTAAAGGTAGTCCCCACACAACAGATAGTGACCGTTTTTTGACTGTGCCAGGCAAATATGGGGTATGAGCAGCAAATATAGTCAGCACATGTGTCTTCTAAGCTCATTTTTTGTAGCTCACCCATTTATGGAGTAATTGACAGCTAGACACACTGCACAATTGCAACTTTATTCAAACTATGACCCAATAGCTGGATATTTCATTTCTGTGTGATTGGTGAAGAGTGCATAAACTGGTAGTATATGATATTTATTAATCAACAAAAGAATATCAGATAGCCACATTTGTTTGAATCAGAAGAGATACATCAGCGTTTATTTGTTTATCAAAACGTTTTTTGTGGTACACACATTAATATATTAGTATATATAATAGCCAATGCAATCATCGGAGCGGATGAATTTTTAATCTTCATCACTTTCCTATCTTAGAGCACATTCTTGAATCTCTATTCTTTTTACCTCTATATTTCGCATGTCGACCGAATACCGTTTTTTTATTAATAAATAAAAGTTATATTTTATTACATTTCTCTGTGCACCTTATTAGTACAACCCCATTCTCTCTTTTGTACTATACTCTTTAACAAAATGCCTGAGTTCGGCCGGCATCCCGCACAGCGTCATTACATCTGGCCCTATATGTGATGATCTAGAGCACAGGTTCTCAAACTCGGTCCTCAGGACCCCACACAGTGCATGTTTTGCAGTTCTCCTCACAGAATCACAAGTGAAATAATTTGCTCCACCTGTCGACCTTTTAAAATGTGTCAGCGAGCAATTAATACACCTGTGCACCTGCTGGGTTACCTGCAAAACATGCACTGTGTGGGGTCCTGAGGACCGAGTTTGAGAACCACTGATCTAGAGAATGGTGTTTATTTTATTGTAGCGGCAATTTGTAAAACTGTAAAATACAAATAATAGAATGCAATTATGATATTCATACATATAATGTAATCCAAACATATAAACAAACTACAACACTTAAGTACTGGTAAACGGGTGTATAGTAATAAAAGTTTAATATCAACAAACAATATAAATACATCAGCTGGTATAAAACCACAGTAACAATTAAGAAATCAATTATAAAATTAGTAATCCATATAGAGTAAAAACAAATAATCTATAACGTACCCCTGAGAGAAAAGTCATATAAGCAGGCACTTGGTTAGTAGTCTCAGTTCTTAGGGCTTGGTCAAGCAACTATCCTTGTGGTTAGTAGGTATTACAAACTGCAGAGCTACTTCATACCTCCCAACAGTCCCGATTTTTCTGGGACTGTCCCACTGTTCCACCCATAGGCTGCAGTACCCCACAGTGGGGTGGGGGGGGCAGTCTATTCACAGGAGACAGGGTGGCTGGAAACATGGCCAGCTACTCACAGAGCACTAGGCACAGTGATGAAAACTGCGTAACGTGCGATCACTGCATTCCACTGTAGCCACACACCCTTTCCTTAAGGCTGCACCTCCTTTCAGAGTCCTGAGTTGAGAGTTTTAAATGTTAGGAGGTATCTAGTCCATGAATATCCATTCTTGGCCAGGCAATGGGAGTCAACAATTTAGTAATCCTTATTATGTAGTCAAATACAAGTTCTTTGTACTTTACAGGACTTTTGCTGGTGCAGTCCTATGTGCAATTTTCTCTGGAGGATCAATTTCAGTTACTGCAACCCTTGTAGAAACAAGTTCAAATACCATCTGGAGCAAAGCAAAGATCCTTGAAGCGTAAATTCAATTGGCAGCTGCCTCAGAAGGTGACATATAAATATGCAAGATATAGAAACATGAGCAAAGTCTACAAACAACATGTAATGACATATGCAAGAAATCACTGAAATTATTAGCATACAAACAAACATACCTGAGTACATGCAGAGAAATAGTGTAAAAGAATGCAACTAGCAGAAATACCATAGCTCTAAAGGGGGGTAATCACGGAGCGATAATCTAAGCAATCTGACTAGAATGCTTAGATTTTAAGCATGATCTGTCCGTGTGTACCCCCCAGAGCGATAGCGATGTGCGGCCCCGCGCGTCGCTATCGTTGGTGCTAGATTGGCCTGCATGCAGGATCAATCTAGCAAATCGTTCATTTCACCCGCTTGGTGAAATGAGCGGCCCCCCATCCACCCCCGCACGCTCAGCACACATCGCGCTGTGCTGAGCGGGGGGAGAGATGTGTGCTGAGCGGGGGGAGAGATGTGTGCTGAGCGGTGCTGAGCGGTTCGCTCAGCACACATCTCTCCCCACATCTGCCCGTGAATACGGGCCTTAACTGTTAGCACATATAATGATTACAGATTTAGCTGAGTCCTTATCATCAATGCTGTGCTGAGGGGAGGACATATATGTCCATTTCATTCATACTTGCCTACTCTCTCAGAAGCTGCTGGAGGCTCCTGATTTTTTGGGTAGTCCCCCACAGATTTACACACTTCCTAGTACAGTGGGCAGGACGGGGAGCAGTGGCAAACGCAGGATTTCTGGGACGGGGTTTTCCAAATGCAGTCCACAATGTTCCACTCTGTGGAACATTGGAGCAAGTGCGGGAGTCTGAGGGAGTGGCAGAGAAATCTTGTAATGACCCTGGACATTAATGTACACATTGGTCTTTTAACATTGTTTATACACTGGATACTGTATGGAATACAGTATTCACATTTAACATTATAGCTGGTCTATAGTATATGCTGTATCAAACATTTAAATAATATCACTTACCAGCCCAACATTAATTCAGTAGAGCACTTATTTAATATGATCTCATTACTGCAATCAATGCATTCGCATTCTCCTGACCCGTGCAGTACTGCGCATGTGCATCAGCCGCAATGCGCGTGCACTGGCTATCATATTGCGGTTGCATCCCAGACGGATGCGACCGCAATATGAGTGACAGTGGCAGGCGTTGGGTAGGTGGCAGCGCGGCATTGAGGGAGGGGTGTTTCGGGAAAATTTACATGGCCGTATCGTTATCGGGGTGGCTGTGTGGTGTCACACGCAGCCGATCTGATAAAAAAAAATGCCAGCATAGCGTCTGCCTTCACAGCTAGGCTGCACAGGCAGGGAACTACCCTTAAACTGTGGGGACAGCGATGTGATTGCAATTCAATTGCGACTGCATCACTGGCGGCAATTAGCATGCTGTGCGGCCTTGCCCTATGCCCCCAGCATGTGATCGTCAGCAGCTGCAATTTTGCTATTTTAGCAAATCTGCAACTCATGCTGAATAAGGTCCAATATCGACATATAGGAGGTTATTCAGAGATGGTCAGAGATTTTTGCAATCTTAGCACAGGTCAAGGCCAGCATGTGTAGCGTCGCCCAGCAATGCGATCACAATTCAATTGGGATTGCATTAAAAAAAAAACTCAAATAGAGATTGAACCCTGCCTTCACAGCATGGCTGCATAGGTAGGCACACTGCCGCCATGTTTCCGATCACAGAAAACGCAGGTGATATCATCAGCCAACCCAAAAATATGACCATGACACGCCTGCGTTTCCTGCTGCCTTCCCTTTGGATGCCCACCGCCTGTCAATCATAAGGTGATTGCATCCTTCCAGGGTACGTTTGCATAATGATTGGTCGTGCATGCTGCCACAATGCATGCACACTGTTCCAAAAATCACCAGTTTGCGATTATCGGGACACTGCGATCAACTCTGAATAGTTCCCATAATGAATAGACCTATTCACCCACCCCAACAGGCTTAACTGAATTAATAGTATATACATTCAACAAATAAACCTTTTTCCCAAAAAGCACAAATATTAAATAATTAGCTCTTCTCCCCAAACTCTAGTCTACGTTTAATTAATAACCCTCAAAACACCCAAAATTCATTATATTGTCCCATCACCCCACATTTAATTAATAGGCATCTCCAAGATGCCAATATTATATTAAATAGCCCCCACCAATAAATTGATAGCTACCAGATACTATTAAATGATTAACTCCCATCAGAACAGTTAATGAAAACCCCAGCCCACACTTCCATTACAGTAAATGATTAATAGAGGTCTGGGAGTGGAGTCTGGGTGAGTGTGAGGCCTGCAGCATTCTGCTGTTAGATGACAGACAGCTTAGGACGGTTGAATCACTTAAGAAGTTACTATAAATAAGTCCCAAGGCTATGGCTGCTAGCAAATTAAATAAAAAGAAAAATAGAAAATGTCACACCTGGTAGAAGAAAGGGCTGGCAGCAGAGAAAGGTTAGATAGCCAAAATTGTTCTGAAAATGGTTTAGATGGAGAGTGAAACATGGCAGTGCTTTTTGGGGAGTTTTCTTCCTATGAAAATTGTTACCATTAATGCATAAACTAAGATGATTAGCATAATGGTAACTTTGCCAACTTTGTTGTCATGTCATAAAACTGCCTGACAGGAGAATAGAGAACACACATTGGGAACAGATCCTACCTGTGCCTAAAAGGAGGAATATTCGTGGAGTTTTAGGATCTAAAAAACTAAAATTAGGATTTTTTAATCCATGTATTAGGATTTTATAGGTTTTAAAATTCTCAGTTTAGGAATTTATACGTTGTATGAAAATATAACGCAACATATCATTGTGCTTGAAACACTGTGCCTTTATTACAGATGTGTTTTATTACCATACCTCACAACTGTCTCGTCCCATCCGCATGTGGCAGTGTCCCACAGTGGGGGGAGAGTTGGGAGGCTCCTGCCACTCACTGCTCTGCTGCAGAGCAGTGGTGAATAGCCGATGAGCGAATGCACACAGTCAGGGCCGGAGCTTCCATTAGGCAGCTTAAGGCAGCCGCCTAGGGGCGCCGTATCCTGAGGGGACGGCCGGCTACAGCTGCCTGAAAAAGGTAGCGTGGTCCTACCTCACAGTCGTTGCAATCCCCCCCCCCCCCCCTCCCGGCACTCATATCTCACAGTAGTCGCGACTGGCAAGCTCCCATATTGCAGCCTCCAGCTCCGCCTCCACCTGGCACAGGCAGTAACTTTGACAGCTCCTGGAGTCCTGGCTGGGGGTGACATGGGGCGCTGCTCTTCATTCCAGACTCTTTCGCAGATTACTCAGTCCCAACTCTGCATCGCAGCCTGCAGGTAAGGTGGTTGCACAGTGCACTCTCTGCATTTGATAAGGAAAGAGGGGGAGAGCAGCAGTCTGGGGAGGGAGGGGGGGGGGGGGTCGGAGATAAGCAGCAGGCACTCACACTGTCTGTGGGGGATGAGCAGCAGCACACACAGATGGTGGGGGAGATAGAACAGCAGACATTTAATAGAGTGTGTGGGGGTGGGGGAGGGGAGAGCAGCAGGCACCCACACATACTGGGGAGATCGGGAGAAGAGAGCAGCCATACAACAGACTGGGGGTGGGGGAGAGCAGCAGCATGTCTTTCACCTGGAGGGCATATAGGGGGAAGGGGCAGTAGACAGAAGTTTTGCCTAGGATGCCAAGAAACCTTGCACCGGCCCTGCACACAGTGTCTATTCACGGGAGACAGATGGGCTGGAGGCATGGCCAGCAGCTCACAGAGCGCTGGACATGCCACCACAATGACAAAGATGGGAGGCGTGGCATGCAACAGCAGCATTCCTGAAAAGCTATGCCCCCTTTTGAAGTGGCTGTGCCCTCTTTTTGGGCAGGCATGCATGTGAGTCCCATTCTGAGCACTTACGATGTTGGGAGGTATATGCTACTTTCTTGTAGCATTTGTTCCCGTGATGCGCTATGCCATGGGAGATTGCAATCCATTCAAAGTGCGGATTTCCTATATAAGCAAAAAGTATGCTAGCACCTATGAATCTCGGGATCCGGCAAGTTGCACTGCATAAGCTACAGAACAAGACTGTAACAGGACACATCTGTATATATTAATTACATATGAATAGTACTCAGTCCACGTTTCCACTGTGTATGTATATATATATATATATATATATATATATATATATATCTATATGGGATGTGTCTATATAGAATAGACCAGGCGGCACTCCTTCGGTCTTTCAAACAAATGTGGCTTTAATCCATAATGTCAATGTGTCAACGCATAAAGCCTTTTCGTCAGGACGTGTTAGAACAAAGTGAAAACAAACTTACACACCTTAAATAGGGTAAAAACCCTGTGACGCTGCAGTGATTTCCCGCCTCCCGCCGCCGTCTGACCGCCGCGGGTGTGTGTGACGTCATCAGCGTGTCATCGCCGCTCGGCATGCTGGGAATTGCAGTTGCCGCTGGGTAAGTAGTCATAGTTACTCAGAATGCACTAGTTATGGAAACCACTACAAACAGGAAGTCTGTGTCACCGCTCATTGGAGAAGGCAGGAGGAAGGAAATAACGTGTTGTAGCCCAATCTGTAACAAAGTGACATAAGTAAAGTGCATAATAATGATCAAAGGCACAATACTACCATAGCACATATGTATACAAAGAACAATATATATATCTATTAAAATACAGGTGAACTATACCAATTATCATAAAAACACTTGCCAGGAGAATTTCTCATTTAACCCTTTAGGTAGGGGATAAAGTGTCCAATGTACTTATCCATTTTGCTTCCACCTGCAAAAGTTTTTTGACAAGATTTCCTCCTCTAGGCATGGGAGGTACATGATCAATTATTTTATATCGTAGACAGGATAATTGGTGGTTGTTCTCCTTAAAATGTCTAGTGACCGGCAAATCAGATTCCTTGCCCTCCAAAGCTTGTTTAATATGTCAAAGTCAGAAAAATATCTCTATACACACTGCCATATTTGCACCTCACACTGGTCCGCGCTGCGCATGCGTGCGCTCTCCCGTGAAGGCGCATACCCGCTGTTGCGTGCACCCGCTGGTGCACGGTATGCGTATTTACGGTAAAGTTTGTGTAGTCGTAGCGTGCGACTCAATCGTTACATATTTTTCACAAATAATGTATTTTATAGATCATGGTCCCTTTGATAGATTCTGAAAGTTTGGTTAATATAGAATGTTTATGAACAGAGGAATCCCTCTTTGTTTGATACGAAGGGTCAGATAGGAGTAATACAGTGGTGTTTAGTATCCATCGGAAGAATATTTAATTAGAAATATTCCGGTGTTGGTTTGAAGCAGATCAATCGCTCGTGCGAATAGTTATGGACATAAGAAGTTTATGAACATTTACTTTATTTGCACTTTATTACCCATGCGGCGGGAAACCCAGTTTCCCTCCCACCTGAGCAGTTGGAAATAGTCACAGCCCACCTGTATGAATCAACCTATGACCTTTTGTTATAATGCGAAGCCGAATTCCTGTGTCCAATGAACAATGAGATTGTAGGGACCATTGAATTGTATTGTGTGTGGGGCATAAATAGCAGGCCGACCATATCCAACTTCACTCTCTTCAACGGTTCTCATTGCTGATAATCGGGAGCTGGATATCGAGGCGCATGCGATCGTTCCCCTTGTGCGTAAGTTCTCTCCGTAATCATATTGTCTTACTGTGAGCCATTTCTCTCTCTCCCTCTCTTCTCTTTCTCTCGTATCTTTCCTTGATTAGACTTTAATTGTATTGTATTGTATTTCCTGTGTAGTTATCTGGTTAGTTGGTTTATGTTATATTGTAGTGTATGCTTTGTACTGTGATTCCTTTTGCAAGTATAATAGTCATAATACACATAATAGGTTTCGGACCCTAAGCCCAGGTATCTGCGTATTCTTTATAGTGTTAAGTACTCCCTGAGCATCGGTGACACTCAAGCAGCTTTGTAGTTAATCAGGTTACACAAGGTTGCACTTACACTTTGTCTCTACATTAAGGTTTGCTGTGTATTTCATTGCTAAAGGTATAGATATAAAGGTTTAACGTTGTGAGCGTCTGCATCGCTGGTGATCTCCTCGTGGTCCCGAGCGCTGCTACGCTATAGCGAATCATTACGATAAGTCAACAGCCAATAGTCTGCCTGCCTGCGATCACTTGGCCGTGAGTGAACGTGACGCCTGAGCGTCTCGATCACGGCTAAGCGATCGATACGCAACTTGCGTACCCTTACGGTACTTCTTACGTAGATAGCGTACATTGTTCTTAGACCTCATAAAGGGTTATATACACGATAAATATTTAGCTTTATCAATTGGCGGCTCGTCCTGTCCTTCACATATCTGCACTAGGTAGATCAGCAGACATTATCCCTCAGCAAAGGGCGGGAGGTTGTCTCGTAGTGCTGACGGGATAAGCGTCTGCTTCGCTTAGATAAAAGAGTGCTGAAGGAATCCGGGAACCGGAGGTAAGAACAAAACGCTAGTGTCTTTTAAAACTGTTTATTTTTCTGTCTTGCGTACACACGCACGCACACATATATATCTGCATTTCCGTTTCATTTTCGTATATCATTCTCCTGTCTGCCAGTTTTATAGTTGATAAAAAAAAGTGCCAAAAGAGATTTGCTGTTATTTCATAGTTTAAGAGTAAAGGTAATATAGTTAAAAGATAGACAAACACACAGTTTTGCCTGGGAGATAAGGCGAAGTCAGTGTGTTGTGTGGTAGATGATCAGGGATCATCTACATTGATAAAAATATAAATTGTGTTACGGTGGATCTTTGCTTTGCGTACACGTGTCCCTAACAAAAGACTTGTGTACGCAATCCAAAGGCGGACGCACGCAGCGTACATTACGCAACGTAGCGTCCGGTTACGCCCACGTAGCTCAAGTCACGATAAGTTGATTTTTAACGCAACGCGGTAAGTAACGCAAAGCGGTAAATAGCGCCACAGGCGATAAATAACGCAAGTCTATTTTTGGAAATCCAAAATTTAAATTAACAGATCCTGCTCCTAATTGGTAACACAGCTGGGCTAAAGAAAAAAATTTCTGCGCAGAAATAGAAATAGAAGCAAAAGTGTACATGTGATGAGTGAGTGTTTTTGTATTACATAAGTTTATATAACTTAAAGGTTGAACCACAAGAAAAGTCGAGTACTCGTGAGGTACACGCGTGTAAGTGACGTGCACGGTGGCTAGGGAGGCATCCTTGGTTAAACATAATATTTGAGCATTAGAGTATAGCGGACCAGTATAGAACAAGACCAGGAGGTCAGACCAGGAGGTCGTATAGAACAAGACCAGGAGGTCATAGTAGACCAGCAGGTCCAGGTACAGTAAACAGGGAAGTCCGCTATACAGTTCAGAGGCACAACACCAAGAGAAGGGTTGGTGCAAGACCCATATAGGCCGTACAAGCTCTGGCTGAAGGAATTCGCAGTCGTAAGTTTCGATTCCATTGGTCTTTCCGTACACAAGCTTAGTTGTTTGTGTACTGAACGACTGGACCGCACGTAATTGTGTACAGTAGTTAGTAATCTGACCTAGTACCATTAGAGTAAAGGGGTCACAAACGCTATTTGTACATTCTGACGTGATTTGTGTAATTTTTTATTTTTCAAAAAGGGAAGTTCGCTGGTCACTCAGGAACTATCTGACAAACCTCACCTTTACTGGAAAGAGTAAGTGTTCTGCGGATAACCCTCGCATGTTCCAGTAAACAACGGTTTTTATAGGTGCCCTGGGTCGAGTGCGCCAGCACCATATCGGTGTGATCAGGTCGCATTGGTCGGCGTGGGCGAGTGAGTGGGGTACTCGGTAAACCGCCACCGTCAGCCTATTGTGAACAATCTGGTTTTCTGTAAGGGTTCGCTGAAGACCTTGATATAGAGATCAGAGGTAGAGCAAGCAACGCCTGCAGAGTTATGGGGGCCAGTTGTTCAGGTAGGGGGCGATCAACCTCGGTTCGGGTTGATTCAGTGGTCCGACCAATTGGGTCGGCCAGGTATATCATGTGTGAGAAATATGGAAGTCACACAGAGGTTTTATGTGATGAATGGGAGAGAATGACGGTACAAGACCGGGAGAAATTCCCAAGAATAGGTAGCTTCAGTCCAGAGGTGTTACAAAATTTAAGGAGGAGGATATGTCTCATAAAATCAACAAAGAGACGAGTTCAGCATTATGATTATTTACAGTTGTGGCAACAGGAAGGTGAGATACAGAGAGGTTTGGCTCAGGCGGCAGGATCTGGCTCTAACAGAAAACTGATTGCCACGGCCCCGCCGCCACCATATATAGCAGGAGAGAAGTTGATTACGGAGAAGGACGCACTAAGGTGTAACGCACAATCACTTAGTAACTGTGTAAATGTTAATGATAATGTTAACCCATTAACCCATACAAGTATTAACCCGTGCAAGTTGTACCCTGTTTTGAACTTTCCTCAGGAGTGTGATCAAGAGGACGAAGCGACAACGATTTCAGCGCTCTCTCTAGCGGCCACCATAGCAGAGACCACAGTAGGCACAGCAACACCCACGAGATTAGTAAAGGCCCCTAGCGGAGGGATAGGTGAGGTCGTATCAACTGGTAAGTACGGCACCATGCATTATGCTGAGACTATTTCACCACAAGCTGTAGAATCTACACAGAATGAGGTTGTTAGAATTACTCCTGTTAGGGTAATAGCAGTTCCCAATGGGAAAACAGATGTATCAGGAGCCACTCCCATAAGGAACATTGCCATGTACAGCCCATTTTCCCGAATGGAATTAAGGACCATAGTGTCTGAATTCCCTGACCCTAGAAAAGATTTAGTTGCCAGCCAAAAATACATCACAGACTTAGGAAACACTTTAGAGCCCAATAATAAAGATTGGCAGATATTGCTAAAAGCTTGTTTACCCTCCAATGTCGACTCAGCTCAATTTTTAGCTGATTGTGGACTAGATCTGGATGTACCTCTTACAGATGTGTACAACAAAGATAACGTAAGAAGGATAAACTTACAGTTAAAGGAGCATTTCCCAGCAGTTGTTAAATGGAACAAAATATTTTCCATTAAACAAAAAGAGTCAGAAACAGCTGCAGAATATTTTCACCGGGCACTATTAGAAATGGCAAAGTACACTGGTATAGAGGACATTAGGACAAATCCAAACCATCGAGAAGTAGCAGTATCTGTACTAATGGATGGTTTGAAGGAAACATTAAAGGCAAGGGTACAGACCACGCAACCATGTTGGCGAGGTCTGTCAGTGTCCACTTTGAGAGAGGCTGCTATTGATCACGACCGAAACATCACCAGACACAGGGAGTCACAGAGTGATAAGCTAATGTCAGTAAGTATACAGGCTCTGACCACAAAGCAGCCTGCGTATGTACCGTCCAACCCTGTGGGTAAGTCAACTATGATAACATGTTATTCTTGTCAAAGACAGGGACACTATGCACGAGACTGTAGAGCGAAAAATTCGCAAAGATCATACCAACCCCCTAGACAACGACACGACACACGACATTGGGAGCAAGGTCCGCAGAGACGGAGTTATGAGCCACATACAGGGGAAACAAAAAGATATCCCCCGAACAGAGACTGGCATGCCTCTGGTAGTTCCCAGCTAACTCCCTCGCAAGTAGTTGCTGCCAGCGGGATACAGGCCGGTCACCATACCCAATAGGGGTGTGGCCATACCTGTAATCTGCAGCCAGTGAAATTGATTGCCAACCTTGGAAGTGAACCCGAGGTCGCAATTAATGTAGCTGGTAAAACTTTAAACTTTCTTGTAGACACAGGGGCGGCCAAGTCAGTGATAAATTCGACAGTGGGCATGAGAACCACTGGTAGGACAATTCCAGCCATGGGAGTAACAGGAGTAGTCCAGCACTACCCTGTTAGCAAACCAGCCGAGATTACAATAGGGCCTTTGCATACCAAGCATTCCTTTTTGCTGGCTGCATCGGCACCAACCAATCTCCTGGGAAGAGACTTACTGTGTAAAATGGGGTGCGTCATTTATTGTACTCCTGAAGGTGTATTCTTGGACATACCTGAGAATCACGCTCAGGAAGTGCGAGACATGTTAGACTCCCCATCAAAATTAATGTCACATACCATTATGACAAATAGGAATCCATCCCAAGTAGAAGAGATGACATCTCAGATACCAGAGTCACTTTGGACAAAAGACGGACAGGACACTGGATTAATGGCAAACGTAGCTCCAGTAGTTGTACAAGTAAAAGATGGTAGGATAGCTCCAAAAATCCCACAGTATCCTCTGAAGCCAGAGGTGGAGTTAGGAGTTTACCCAGTAATAGAGCGCTTGCTACAACAGGGCATTCTGGTAAGAACGTCCAGCACTGCCAATAGTCCCATCTTCCCTGTTAAGAAGAGTGGGGGGAGGGGTTACAGGCTAGTGCAGGATCTAAGGGGGATTAACAAAATAGTTGAGAGTCAGTTCCCCGTAGTGCCAAATCCAGCTGTCATCCTAATGCAAATCCCTCCCACTGCCAAATTTTTCACTGTTATTGACCTCTGCTCCGCTTTCTTTTCAGTACCTCTGCACCCTGACAGCCAATATTTGTTTGCATTCACATACAGAGGAGTCCAATACACGTGGACTCGATTGCCCCAAGGTTTCATAGATAGTCCAAGTATATTTTCTCAGGCTTTGCATGATTGTTTACAGTCTTTCCAACCAGACAGTGGATCAGTATTGATACAGTATGTGGACGATTTATTACTGTGTTCAGATTCACTGGAAGCATCTCTGAAGGATACGAAACAGCTCCTGTTTCATCTTTCAGACACAGGACACAAGGTTTCCAAAGACAAGTTGCAATTATGCCAAACTAAGGTAAAATATTTGGGACACTGTCTAACACAAGGACTGAGACACCTGACCGCTGATAGAATCCAAGCAATTAGAGACATGACCCTGCCACAAACCCAGCAACAGATCAGAACGTTTTTAGGAATGTGTGGGTATTGCCGTAATTTGATCCCAGGGTTTTCCATTTTGGCGTTACCTTTGCAGGAAATGGTCTCCTCAAACAAACCTGATAGGATTTCGCATACAGACGAGTCCGAAACAGCATTTGAGAGACTCAAACAGTGCCTAACGCAGGCACCAGCACTAGGTATGCCAGACTATGGGAAACCCTTTGAACTATACGGAACAGAAAGTGCTGGTTGCGCGGCAGGCGTACTAACCCAAAAACACGGTGATGCCAGCAGGCCAGTTGCATACTACAGCGCTCAGCTAGATACGGTAGCGCGATCCCTCCCCACATGCTTGCGAAGCGTTGCTGCGATAGCATTGCTAGTGACAAAAAGCGAAGATGTCGTGCTAGGCCACAACCTCACAATCCATACGCCACATGCGGTATCAGCCTTATTGAATTCTGCCCAAACCAGACACGTCTCATCAGCGAGGTTTACAAGATGGGAATTAGCACTAATGGCCCCCGTAAACATCACCATAAGGAGATGCAGTGCATTAAATCCTGCAACATATCTCCCAGGTGTGCCTGGTCAGGCACAAAGGGTGGAAGGTGAGAGTGCTGGGGAAGGAGGATTTAATACAAAGGAAGATACACATGATTGTATGGAATATTTGACCCAAAATTTTACCGCAAGGCCTGACATCAGTGACAACCCACTGGAAGATGCAGAACTCACGTTCTACACGGACGGTAGTTGTCACAGACAGTCAGACTCGGGAGACTTGTGTACTGGATACGCAGTCGTAGATGACCAAGACACCATAGAAGCGGAACCGCTAGGCCCACCTCACTCAGCCCAGGTTGCTGAACTGGTCGCCCTAACCAGAGCATGTGAATTGGCTAAGGGTAAGTCAGCCAATATCTACACCGATTCTAGATACGCATTCGGGGTAGTCCATGATTTCGGAGCCCTATGGCGCCTCAGAAATTTCATGACGGCAGCTGGTACACCGGTAGCGCATGCAGCTCACATAAAAAGGCTTCTAACAGCGATACAGGAACCCGACAGAGTGGCTGTTATCAAATGTAAAGCACACACATATAGCCAAGACCCAGTATCACTTGGTAACAGCCGAGCAGACGAAGCTGCTAAGTTAGCAGCTGCTACCCCCATACAGACAGACACCACACAACTGATGGTATTCAATACCATCAACACACAGAAGTTGTGTAAAATGCAAAATTTGTGTTCCACACAGGAAAAGGCAGTCTGGAAGGCAAAGGGATGTGGCCAAGAGTCCTCAGGACTCTGGACGGATGGACATGGTAAACCAGTGGCCCCCAGAGCATATCTCCCATGTCTGGCTGAAGCAGCTCACGGGCTGACTCATCTAGGCAAGGAGGGAATGTGCAAATTGGTAAGAGCCTATTGGTGCGCCCCAGGATTCTCCTCTCATGCGAGTAAAAGAGCAATGTCATGCCTTACCTGTCTGAGAAAGAATATTGGAAAGGCAATACCCACAGAACCATCCCATATCCCACCTGCCGGCGGCCCTTTCCAGGTAATACAAATTGACTTCATTCAATTACCCCCTTGTCGGAATTTGAAATATGTACTTGTTTGTATAGATGTTTTCTCGAATTGGGTCGAAGCATTTCCTGCAGCTACAAATACCGCTATGTTTACAGCTAAGAAAATTGTGCAGGAATTTGTATGTAGATATGGTATCCCTAGAATAATCGAAAGTGATAGGGGTACCCATTTTACAGGTGATGTCTTTCAAGGAATGTGTAAGTTGATGGGAATTGATAGCAAGCTGCACACTCCGTACCGTCCACAGGCGAGTGCGAAGGTCGAAAGAGTGAACAGCACTATTAAAAATAAATTGAGTAAAGTGATGGCAGAGACAGGATTGACATGGCCAGAAGCTTTACCCATTGTATTGTACAGTATCAGAACCACTCCCAGGTCCCCTCTTAATCTGTCCCCCTTTGAAATCTTATTTGGTCGACAACCGCATGTCATGATTAACCCTCAGGATGATTTGAAATGTAACAATGAAGTAACTGTAAAGTACTTGATTAACATGAGTAAACAGTTAAGGAATCAAAATGATAATCTAAAGTTGGTGATTCCTGATCTACCTGATAGTAATTGTCATGACATTGAACCTGGGGATTATGTAATGATACGAAATTTTCTACGCTCAGGTTGCCTTATTGACAGATGGGAAGGACCATACCAGGTCTTATTGACTAGCACTACAGCATTGAAGGTTGCTGAGAGAGAGACTTGGGTCCATTCATCCCACTGCAAGAAGGTTGCTGATCCAGAGAAGTCCCGTGATAAGGAACAGACGGTAGAGGTTGTATCACTGGAGTGTCTGTTCCAGGAGGACTGAGGCGGCACCTGAGCCTTGAAGACCGAGAGCTGTTGTCGACTCCCCACTCCCTTTTATTGTTTTTTTTCCACTTCCCATCCCCTGTCCCTCAAATGTATTTTTCCTCCTTCTCATTCTTCTTCGTCTCATCCTCAAAGATGGACTTGCCCCAAGAGACTGTGATCCGGATTTTCCTGTTGACCATGATGTTGACCAGAGCAGTCTGTTCCGGCGAGAGTACCATGGAGGTCGATAGAGGTTCTGGAATGAGTTCTGATGATAAAGATGGAGGCGTAGTTTTCCAAGATCAACCTAACCAACAAGCAAAGGCGAGTATCAGAAAACGATCCGATAGCATTGATCATAGAAGAAATTGTGACGGATTGTTAGCTGAAGAAAACTGTATCTGTAGGCTCTGTAACAATGTCATTGAAGATGGGTGCATTAAGAAATGCCAATCCAGTTTTAATATCCATATGGACCGGCATCCATTGAGTGATTATCACTCCTTAGTGGGTAATGTATTAAACAAAACAGATTGTTGGGTATGCTCTCAAGTACCTCAGGGTCATAGCAAATCAGGGCTAGTACCATTTCCTTTAACGATAGGGGAGGTACTTGAGTTAAATGGTGGGAGACCGGTGGACCGGAGGTTTAATATCTCCAGCCCTCCTAGTTTGAAGCTCCACCAATACCACGTGGATAGGTCCCTATTATGTTTTAACATCTCCAATCCCAGAAAGCCGGGAAATTGGGAAGTATCATGGAGTAACCACACCATGACCTTTTCACATAGAGCAGATAGAATGCCTACAGATACAGAGCTTGTACGCCACATAGCCAGTAGAGGAAAATCCTTCCGGTATAGATACACCTTAGGAAATAGGATTACTAGAGTTGGAGAAGTATCACCAGGATACTGTGCACATATCGTACAACCTGATACGTGCATTAAGCAGATGGAGGAATTAGGGCTAGGAGATTTCACCTGGAAGGTGTGTAATATGGTAATGTCTTTCTCCGTCCCATATGTTCTCCCCGATGATGCATATTTCATATGCGGGAGAAAGGCGTACAAGTGGCTTGCCCCAAACTCTGAAGGATTGTGTTATATTGGAAGAGTATTGCCTGAAGTAATGACTGTAACTCATGATAAAATGAAAGACATACACCGTGGTGCCCAAGCTCCTTATACTCACACTCATTACGAGCACCTCGTTAAAAGACAACTGTCAGAAAGGTTAGAGCATCCGGCCTCTGATCTGATCCATGAATCCACCGGGATTCAGGTTCTGGTGGCATTAGATTTCACTCGCACCGCTCGAGGAGTGATGAATTATAGATACATTTCCGCACTCGCCAATTTGTTAGATAATATCACTGAAATGTATGATGACACGTTTAGATACACTGGAAGAGAACTTCAAGCTTATAAAACAGAACTGGTACAGCATAGAATGGTTCTTAATTACCTCACAGCAGTGACAGGCGGATATTGTGTTACATTGGCAACACAGTACGGCGTGAAGTGTTGCACGTATATCACAAATAGCACCGAGGATCCGGTAGAGGTCATAGACCAAAAGATGGACGATATTCTCCAATTAAAGTGGGAATTTCGCCGAAAACACAATCTCACTCTTGCTGCTGAGGTAATGAGCTGACTGGTTGGGTGTCATGGTTGAACCCGCGAAATTGGTTCTCTGGTTTAGGAGACTGGGCTCAAGGAGTCATAATGGATGTTGGGAAGTTTCTACTATGTATCTTAGGTGTCGTTATATCGATTGGATTGATATTTAGATGCGGGCAGGCTTTAATGAGGTGCAAACAAAGTACCAGAGTGATGAGTTTGAGGAGTGAGGAAACTGTAATTAACCTGGATTTGATTTACGACCCAACGATAGAAACAATGATGTGATGAAAATGCGATTTCTACGGTCCGTTTCTTTCACCTGTTTTTCTGGTTTTTCTCCAAGATAACAAGACCCCCTTGGACGAGGAAGTTGATGAGACGCTATACAGACAACGGATAGACCAAAGAAGAAGTTTTGACCACTTGAGATATGGACACTTGATGAACTTTGCCATGGATCCCCAGTTTCCCTAGAATTCTTAAAATTACGCTAGCCCAACATTTTTTGTAAATCTAATGGCATTGACAAAGCTTATTGCTCACGCTTAATGAGCAAAACAGCGCAAAGAAGACGACTTTCAACTGATACCGAACAAAACTTCAACCGACAGATGTACATTAACCTGACATAGAATACCACCGCATTTACCGTAATTATGTCTTTTCTTCATTTCTACAACCCTCAGGTAATGACACACATAGTATAGGGAATACAGGCACAGATATCAGCAATCACATATTCCCCCATTCATGCATCATCAACTAAAATGTGCTCCCCATTTTGTTCAAAATCCGAAAAGAGCTCGGTAAAGTTTGACAGCCCATCCACAGACCTGTACCACAGGATAAGAAGGAATTCAAATGTATACTTCGCAATACCTCGAAGCTTGATTTACAACACGTACGGCACGATGATACATGACCCCCCAAACATGGACTCATACACACATGCTTCTGCTATCACACTAGGTCATACCTTCTTCACACCTACTCCTCTCTCCTCCCTCACCCAACCATGGAAATGAATTAACCCCTGACATATATTTTTCTCCTTTTTGAAATGTTTTAGAAGGTGGCAGTTATTATTGACTGCCAAAGGGTGGACTGTCAAAGTCAGAAAAATATCTCTATACACACTGCCATATTTGCACCTCACACTGGTCCGTGCTGCGCATGCGTGCGCTCTCCCGTGAAGGCGCATACCCGCTGTTGCGTGCACCCGCTGGTGCACGGTATGCGTATTTACTAGAGATGAGCGGGTTCGGTTTTACTCGGTTTTACTCGGTTCTCAAAACGGCATCTAATTGGCTCACGGATGTCACGTGTTTTGGATAGCCAATAAGGGTCGGTTTTGAGAACCGAGTAAAACCGAGTAAAACCGAATCCGCTCATCTCTAGTATTTACGGTAAAGTTTGTGTAGTCGTAGCGTGCGACTCAATCGTTACATATTTTTCACAAATAATGTATTTTATAGATCATGGTCCCTTTGATAGATTCTGAAAGTTTGGTTAATATAGAATGTTTATGAACAGAGGAATCCCTCTTTGTTTGATACGAAGGGTCAGATAGGAGTAATACAGTGGTGTTTAGTATCCATCGGAAGAATATTTAATTAGAAATATTCCGGTGTTGGTTTGAAGCAGATCAATCGCTCGTGCGAATAGTTATGGACGTAAGAAGTTTATGAACATTTACTTTATTTGCACTTTATTACCCATGCGGCGGGAAACCCAGTTTCCCTCCCACCTGAGCAGTTGGAAATAGTCACAGCCCACCTGTATGAATCAACCTATGACCTTTTGTTATAATGCGAAGCCGAATTCCTGTGTCCAATGAACAATGAGATTGTAGGGACCATTGAATTGTATTGTGTGTGGGGCATAAATAGCAGGCCGACCATATCCAACTTCACTCTCTTCAACGGTTCTCATTGCTGATAATCGGGAGCTGGATATCGAGGCGCATGCGATCGTTCCCCTTGTGCGTAAGTTCTCTCCGTAATCATATTGTCTTACTGTGAGCCATTTCTCTCTCTCCCTCTCTTCTCTTTCTCTCGTATCTTTCCTTGATTAGACTTTAATTGTATTGTATTGTATTTCCTGTGTAGTTATCTGGTTAGTTGGTTTATGTTATATTGTAGTGTATGCTTTGTACTGTGATTCCTCTTGCAAGTATAATAGTCATAATACACATAATAGGTTTCGGACCCTAAGCCCAGGTATCTGCGTATTCTTTATAGTGTTAAGTACTCCCTGAGCATCGGTGACACTCAAGCAGCTTTGTAGTTAATCAGGTTACACAAGGTTGCACTTACACTTTGTCTCTACATTAAGGTTTGCTGTGTATTTCATTGCTAAAGGTATAGATATAAAGGTTTAACGTTGTGAGCGTCTGCATCGCTGGTGATCTCCTCGTGGTCCCGAGCGCTGCTACGCTATAGCGAATCATTACGATAAGTCAACAGCCAATAGTCTGCCTGCCTGCGATCACTTGGCCGTGAGTGAACGTGACGCCTGAGCGTCTCGATCACGGCTAAGCGATCGATACGCAACTTGCGTACCCTTACGGTACTTCTTACGTAGATAGCGTACATTGTTCTTAGACCTCATAAAGGGTTATATACACGATAAATATTTAGCTTTATCAAATAGATGATCGATGTGTGGCCATTCTTTCTTTGAACATTCTTGTTGTCTGGCCTATATAACTTAACCCACAGTCTCATGTAATCATGTATACCACATACTTCGTGGTACACGTCATAACTGGTTGGATTTAGATTTTTTTGCCAGTGTGTGGATGATTAAAGCTGGAACCAGGTTGTAAGTACCTACATCTGGTACAGGATATACATCGATAACACCCAGGTTTTTTAGTTGTTGAGACTTATTGTGTTAATGGATTTATATCTATTACTACAACTCTCACCAGCTGCACAGTGAACTAGGATACTATAGCATTGCAGTGTCTGTTTTGCCTAGGTAATCTGGAGTTATTGTTATAAGCAGAATTTAGGCTGTTTAATTGTTAGATATTTGGGGAATTTGGGATGTCCTCCTCCCCTATCATTGTTTGTTTTAGCTTTTATTGCCCACTAGTGGCTGTTGGGCAATAGGTGGGGTTTTAATCAGTGAACCTATACCTTACAAATGTTATTGTTAGTTCATATTAGAGGATAGTTGGCTGATTAAGCCTGGCTGATTGATACAGGGTGTAGGACTCCAAGGGAGTAGGCTCAAAGGGAGAAGATATATCATTTTAATATCAAAGCCTGGACTTATCCTGGACTTAAACTGGATGAAAAACAGAAAGAAAAACACAAACAACAACAGATGAACTACTTATCAATATCAACTGTATATGCACATTTATCACCCTCCAACTTTCACTCTGTGAACACTATGCAACCCATTTGCAGATAGGAACATATGTAAGATCAAGTTTCCATCCATAATCAGGATCACAAAGATCTTCTTTGGGACAATTGTGAGTTCATCTTCTTATCACACCTAACAACTCCTGTCTGTGTAACCTGGACAGGGACGGATTGGGATCGGACACCAGCCCGGGAAATTTATGGAAGCAGCCCTAATGGGGGGAGGGGTCTGTCAAGAGGGCGGGGTCACTCCTCAGAGGTCTTGATTCTGAAACAGACACAGTTGGGGCCTCCTTTGCTTTACGACTTTATGCATATGCTGCTACAATGTCCTTTCCTGATGTACATCCGTATGTCTGAGTATACAAGGACTGATATAGTAACATAGTATTTGAGGTTGAATAGAGGCAAATTGCCCATCGTGTTCAACCTATTTTAAGTTGTGAAGATTCTACATACTTGCTAAATAATGTTTTATGACTAGTTAGCTACTATAACTCATGTTACCCCCGGATTAACCACGTTGATATTTTAAGTATTATAACCTTGGATAGCTTTTTCATTCAGAAATTTATCCATTCCTTTTTTAAATCCAATTACAGAGTCCGCCATTACCACCTTCCCTGGCTGGAAATTCCACATCCTGATTGCCCTTACAGTGAAGAACCCTTTCCTCCGTTGCGTTTGGAACTTTCTCTCCTCCAGTCGCAGCGAGTGCCCACGTGTCCTAAACTGTGTTCTTTTAATAAAAAATTCCTCTGATAACTCTTTGTGATGTCCTTTTACATATTTGAAGATATTAATAATATCTCCTCTTAGGCGCCTCTTTTCTAGTGTATACATATTCAGCCTAGTAAGTCTTTCCTTATAGTCCAGTCCTTCTAGGCCTTTAATCAATTTAGTAGCTCGCCTTTGAACACTTTCGAGTTCACTGATGTCTTTTTTATACAATGGTGCCCAAAACTGAACACAATATTCCAGGTGCGGACGTACCAATGCCTTATACAGCGGCATGATTACATCCGAGTCCCTTGTCTCAATTCCCCTTTTTATGCACGCTAGCACCCAGGGCCGGACTGGGACTAAAAATAGGCCCTGGCATTTTTGAAGCACACAGGCCCACCTCTGTGACTCCTCCCCTTACTATTCCTGACTCCTCCCACTTATTAGTCTATGTTCTTACAAATATAATTCATATTCTAACAACATACAGGTGTACATCATTCTCTATTAAAATATACTCAACCAGTGGTTGAAGAGGAAATTTTGAAGTGGGGGTATGGAAATGTGAGGTTTGTAATTAAGCGCGCGCCGAAGGCGCGTGCGCTCCGGAAAAGGGGGCGTGGTCACTCAAAAGGGGACGTGGTCACTCAAAAGGGGGCGTGGTCTTCAGTGTAGTTTACCACACCATACACCCCTTATACGCATTATGCACCACAATAGTAGGACCCCTTATACTATCTAGTACTGCTGCCCCTTTCACATTATACCACACAGTATGAGCCAAAATTCACATTACAGCACCCGGTATGAGCCAAAATTTACATTATATGCCCCCGATAGTGCAGTGCCAGGTATACAAATGCCCCCACAGTGCCAGGTATACAAATGCCCCCACAGTGCCAGGTAAACAATTGCCCCCACAGTGCCAGGTAA
The DNA here is from genome assembly GCF_028390025.1 of Pseudophryne corroboree. Taxonomy (NCBI): domain Eukaryota; kingdom Metazoa; phylum Chordata; class Amphibia; order Anura; family Myobatrachidae; genus Pseudophryne; species Pseudophryne corroboree. Next base: position 528,291,946 of record NC_086448.1, read on the forward strand.
ACAATTGCCCCCACAGTGCCAGGTATACAAATGCCCCCACAGTGTCAGGTATACAAATGCCCCCACAGTGCCAGGTATACAAATGCCCCCACAGTGCCAGGTATACAAATGCCCCCACAGTGCCAGGTATACAAATGCCCCCACAGTGCCATATCCACAAATGCCCCCACAGTGCCATGTATACAAATGCCCCCACAGTGCAAGGTATACAAATGCCCCCACAGTGCCAGATATACAGATGCCCCCACAGTGCAAGGTATACAGATGCCCCCACAGTGCCATGTATACAGATGCCCCCACAGTGCCAGGTAAACAATTGCCCCCACAGTGCCAGGTATACAAATGCCCCACAGAGCCAGCCAATTGCCCCCACAGTGCCAGGTATACAAATGCCCCCACAGTGCCAGGTAAACAATTGCCCCCACAGTGCCAGGTAAACAATTGCCCCCACAGTGCCAGGTATACAAATGCCCCCACAGTGCCAGGTATACAAATGCCCCCCACAGTGCCAGATCCACAAATGCCCCCACAGTGCCAGGTATACAAATGCCCCCACAGTGCAAGGTATACAAATGCCCCCACAGTGCCAGATATACAGATGCCCCCACAGTGCAAGGTATACAGATGCCCCCACAGTGCCATGTATACAGATGCCCCCACAGTGCCAGGTAAACAATTGCCCCCACAGTGCCAGGTATACAAATGCCCCACAGTGCCAGCAAATTGCCCCCACAGTGCCAGGTATACAATTGCCCCCACAGCAGCCAGTGCTGCAGCTACTTACCGCTGCTGCACTGCTGCTGCTGCTGCTCCTCCTCCTCCGGGCTGTGAGGGACGGGGGTGAGAGCACCGGGCGCCCGCCAGCGCGGCTGTGTCTGGCGCGGCAGCGTATAGCGTTCAAACCAGCCGCCGGTTCGTGAGCCAATCAGAGCTCGCGGACCGGCGGCTTCTGATTGGCTGCCGGTCCACGAGCTCTGATTGGCTCACGAACCGGCGGCTGCTTTGAAGTCCGCTATACGCGCCGTGCCAGACACAGCCGTGCTGGCGGGCGCCCGGCGCTCTCACCCCCGTCCTTCACAGCTCTCCAATCCTGACAGCTGAGACGCGCTGCCGCCGGACTGAGCGGCAGCGCGTCTCAGTGACCGCTGGACCGGCCCACGTGGCCATCGGCCCTTCTGGCATTTGCCAGAAGTGCCAGATGGCCAGTCCGGCCCTGCTAGCACCTTACTTGCCTTCTTTACTGCGTTTTGACATTGTGTACAGTTATTAAGCCTATTATCAATGAATACCCCCAAATCTTTTTCCAACTCTGTTTCCCCTAGGCGTTCCCCATTTAATATGTAGGATGCAAGTTTGTTTTTAGTCCCAAAATGCATAACCTTGCATTTGTCTGTATTGAACCTCATTTTCCATTTAAACGCCCAGAGTTCAAGTTTAGATAGATCATTCTGCAAGGACACCACATCCAATTCTGAACTAATTACCTTAAACAGTTTAGTATCATCTGCAAAGATTGACACTGTGCTTTCCAGGCCTATTTCTAGGTCATTGATAAATATATTGAACAGTAGTGGTCCGAGTACGGACCCTTATGGTATTCCACTGACTACTGGGGACCAGGTTGAGGACTTCCCGTTGACCACTACCCGCTGTACCCTGCTATCCAAACAGCTGCTTATCCATGTGCAAATAGTTTTTCCTAGGCCAATCTCCTTTAATTTGATCATCAGTCTCCTGTGAGGAACTGTATCGAAGGCCTTTGTAAAATCTAGGAAGACCACATCCACTGCTTTTCCTTGATCAAGATTATTGCTCACTTCCTCATAGAAGCTAATTAAGTTAGTCTGACATGACCTGTCCCTCACAAACCCATGCTGGTTCTTGACGTCCCTTAGAATTCCTTCCAATATTTTCCCCACTATAGATGTTAAACTAACTGGTCTGTAGTTTCCCAGAAGATTTTTGGATCCCTTTTTAAATAATGGCACTACCTCAGCTATACGCCAATCCTTCGGTACCATGCCTGATCTAATTTAACTATTGAAAATCAAGTATAGGGGTCGTGCTAGTTGTGAACTAAGCTCCATAAGAACCCTCGGGTGAAGTCCATCAGGACCAGGTGATTTATTAATCTTAATTTTGCTTAGTCTCTCCCGGACTACTTCTTCGCTTAAACAAGTATCTAACCATGAATCATTACTGTCACAATTGTTATGCTCTACTCCCACCATCAGTTCTTCACTGGTGAATACTGATGAAAAGAATTTGTTCAGTATTTCCGCTTTTATTTCGTCATCATTTATCATTTCTCCTAATTCATCTTTTAATGGACCTATATTCTCCTTTTTTAACCTTTTACCATTTATATATTTAAAAAACTTTTTAGGATTGGTTTTACTCTCTATAGCGATTTGCTTTTCATTTTCCATTTTAGCTGCTCATTTTGCTTTTTTGCATTTCTTATTACACTCCTTGTAATACTTGAAAGACTCCTCCTTTCCATTAGATTTAAATGCTTTGAAAGCCCGCTTTTTTTTAATCCATTTCTGCCTTAACCTTCTTGTTAAGCCACATCGGTTTGAGTTTAATACTCCTGCGTTTACTGCCCATGGGAATAAAGTTATGAATATTGCTATCCAGCAACCCTTTTAAAACATCCCACATTTCCGAAGTGTTCTTGTTATTAAACATAACCTCCCACTCTATGTCATTAAGTGCACATCTAAGCATACTGAAATTAGCCTTCCTAAAGTTAAAAGTTTTGGTGGAACCCCTGTAGCTATGTTTCCTGAAACTGATGTCGAATGTGATCATATAGTGATCACTGTTACCCAAAGTCTCCCCAACATTAGTGTTTGATATAATGTCCACATTATTAGTAATTACTAGATCCAGGGTAGTTTTACCCCTAGTTGGGTCCTCGACTAATTGAGACAAGTAGTGATCCCTAATCATATTTAAGAACCTGCTGCCCCTCGCATTAGCACATGAATCGTTACTCCAGTTTATATCCGGGTAATTAAAATCCCCAATGACAAGGATGTCCCCCAATCCCACAGCCGTTTTTATTTGCTGCAATAGTTGTTCTTCCTCATGTATGCTAATATCCGGCTGTTTGTAGCACGTGCCTATGACTAGTTTTTTTGCATCAATTCCCCCACTTGAGATTTCTACCCATACTGACTCCACATTATCGCCAGTCTCCTCATAGATAACCTCCTTTAGGTATGGTTTAAGTGATGGTTTAACATAAAGACATACACCTCCTCCTCTTTTGTTAGCCCTGTCCCTCCTAAAAATAGAATACCCCTCCAAGTTAGCAACCCAGTCGTGAGAGTCGTCCCACCATGTTTCCGTAATACCTATAATGTCATACTCAGCCTTTGATGCTAACAATTCCAATTTCCCCATTTTACCTGCTAGACTTCTTGCGTTTGCAAGCATACATTTTAGTTTATCGGTTCCTTTATTTGTTTGTTTTCCTAAAGATTTCCCATCCTGGTTAACTAGTGCATCCGTAGAGTTACTGATACAGACTGTCCTTCTCGCTCCCTCTCCAACCCCACCATACTTAGTATTGCCCACCTTACTTTTCTCTTTGGTCAACCCAATGTTCCCATCTAAAATCACCGCCCTGACATAAGTATTTTCCCTTAAGTCCCATACAACATTTTCTATAGTCTGTAATGATGACACATAATTGTTATTATTTAATGCTTTAGCAATACCTTTCTTAACACCCTTAATAGAACCCATGTAAATACCCTTACCGGCTGCACTTTCTCTCCCCCCTTCTCCACCCCCATTTATCTCACTACCACCATCCCTACTATACTCGCTGCATGACCCATAGTTTCTAGCTAAACCCTCCCCCCAGGCTCCTAGTTTAAAAGCTCCTCCAACCTACTAACCATCCTACCCCCCAGCACCGCAGCCCCTTCCTCATTCAGGTGCAATCTGTCACGAGAAAAAAGATGGCGCCTGATTGAGAAGTCCACCAGTCTCTGAGCCACACATTTACCTCCCTAATCTCCCTCTGTCTCTCTGGGCTAGCACGTGGCACTGGTAATATTTCTGAGAAAATTACCTTAGATGTCCTTTTTTTTTAGCTTCTGGCCTAAGTCCCTATAATCTTTCTTAAGGACATCTCACCTACCGCTAACTTTGTCATTGGTGCCAATGTGCACCAAGACTGCTGGGTCTTTCCCAGCCCCTCCCAACAATCTATCTACCCGGTCCGCGATGTGCCGTACCCGAGCACCCGGGAGACAACAGACCATATGGCGATCACGGTCCGGTAGCAGATTGCCCTATCTGCCTTCCTAATGATAGAGTCCCCTACCACCACCATCTGCCTGGGCACCTCTCTAGCTTTCATCCCATCCGAGCCAGAGGGACCACTCCTCTGGTTGCTAGAGGGAGCGGTCTCCACCGGCTCCGTCATTTCGTCGCTATCATCCACCGAATCTTGTTCCAATCGGGCAAATTTGTTCAGGTTTGATAGATCCGAGATGTCGTGCCTCCCCCTCTTTTTCTCCCTTCTAACAGTGACCCAACTGCCTACCTGATTTTCCTCATCTACCAGTGACCCCTGCTGCAACTCCTCCACCGTTCTATCTAAACTTCGCTCAAAATTGTAAATATCCCTCAGTCACGTAACGGTCTGCTCTAGATCAGTTACCTGGGCTTCCAGGGCAACCGTTCGCTCACATCTCATGCATATGTATTCGCCCTGGGTCGGCTGCTCCAGGTGCGCATACATCTTGCACGACACGCACTGAGTGAGACTCTCAATCATGGCCCCTCCCATTGTTTGGGAACTCACTCCCTATTACCTTTCGAAAGTACAATAAAGAGAATAAAAAACAACTAACCAATACAATCAATACACAATAAGTAAGTAATCAATACTTATCCGAGTGGGACCTCTCCTGCGGCACTGATACTCCACCTAGCAGTTGCAGTTGTTCCAGCTCACTGCACCTCCTTTTCACTCGGCTTCCAGCTCCTGCTAAAAAAAAAAAATGCCCCTCACACACGCAACAATCACAGCCCCTCTGCTACTCCAAGTAAGAGACCCTCTCACTCACTCACAAGGTCAGCCCCTTGCAGCCTCACCAGAAGTTTAATGGTGTTGCAAATATGTGTGTTCCTGATTGCGTATTATAAAACTCACCTTTTTCTATATTCTAACTCACCTGCTGCTGATTCCAACTCACATACACTTACAAATCCAAGCTACACTTTGAAATACAAGCTCCCTTACAATATGCCCACTTTCAGTGTCTACTGACACTGCAGTCTTGCCTTTAATCTACTTCTGATTTTATTGATTTTTCATTCTACAAACCGCTGTTTTTAACCTTATATGTTTCAAAGTACAGGGAGGGGGAGCACACACTACATCACAGGTTCTCAAACTCGGTCCTCGGGGGCCCACACAGTGCATGTTTTGCAGGTCTCCTCACAGAATCACAAGTGAAATAATTAGCACCACCTGTGGACCTTTTAAATGTGTCAGTGAGTAATTAATACACCTGTGCACTTGCTGGGTTACCTGCAAAACATGCACTGTGTGGGGTCCTGAGGACCGAGTTTGAGAACCCCTGCACTACATACAGCACAGTACAGGGAGGGAGCACACACTACTTAAACAGCACAGTACAGGGAGGGAGCACACACTACATACAGCACAGTACAGGGAGGGGGAGCACACACTACATAGAGCATGGTACAGGGAGGGAGCACACACTACATACAGCACAGTACAGGGAGGGGGAGCACATACTACATACAGCACAGTACAGGGAGGGAGCACACACTACATACAGCACAGTACAGAGAGGGAGCACACGGAACTTTTTCGGGTTTTGTGTTTTGGTTTTGGGTTCGGTTCCGCGGCCGTGTTTTGGGTTCGAACGCGTTTTGGCAAAACCTCACCGATTTTTTTTTGTCGGATTCGGGTGTGTTTTGGATTCGGGTGTTTTTTTCAAAAAACCCTAAAAAACAGCTTAAATCATAGAATGTGGGGGTCATTTTGATCCCAAAGTATTATTAACCACAATAATCATAATTTCCACTCATTTTCAGTCTATTCTGAACACCTCACACCTCACAATATTATTTTTAGTCCTAAAATTTGCACCGAGGTCGCTGGATGGCTAAGCTAAGCGACCCAAGTGGCCGACACAAACACCTGGCCCATCTAGGAGTGGCACTGCAGTGTCACGCAGGATGGCCCTTCCAAAAAACACTCCCCAAACAGCACATGACGCAAAGAAAAAAAGAGGCGCAATGAGGTAGCTGTGTGAGTAAGCTAAGCAACCCTAGTGGCCGACACAAACACCTGGCCCATCTAGGAGTGGCACTGCAGTGTCACGCAGGATGGCCCTTCCAAAAAACATCCCCCAAACAGCACATGACGCAAAGAAAAATGAAAGAAAAAAGAGGTGCAAGATGGAATTGTCCTTGGGCCCTCCCACCCACCCTTATGTTGTATAAACAGGACATGCACACTTTAACCAACCCATCATTTCAGTGACAGGGTCTGCCACACGACTGTGACTGAAATGACGGGTTGGTTTGGACCCCCACCAAAAAAGAAGCAATTAATCTCTCCTTGCACAAACTGGCTCTACAGAGGCAAGATGTCCACCTCATCATCATCCTCCGATATATCACCGTGTACATCCTCCTCCTCACAGATTATCAATTCGTCCCCACTGGAATCCACCATCTCAGCTCCCTGTGTACTACTTTGTGGAGGCAATTGCTGCTGGTCAATGTCTCCACGGAGGAATTGATTATAATTCATTTTAATGAACATCATCTTCTCCACATTTTCTGGATGTAACCTCGTACGCCGATTGCTGACAAGGTGAGCGGCGGCACTAAACACTCTTTCGGAGTACACACTTGTGGCAGGGCAACTTAGGTAGAATAAAGCCAGTTTGTGCAAGGGCCTCCAAATTGCCTCTTTTTCCTGCCAGTATAAGTACGGACTGTCTGACGTGCCTACTTGGATGCGGTCACTCATATAATCCTCCACCATTCTTTCAATGGGGAGAGAATCATATGCAGTGACAGTAGACGACATGTCCGTAATCGTTGTCAGGTCCTTCAGTCCGGACCAGATGTCAGCATCAGCAGTCGCTCCAGACTGCCCTGCATCACCGCCAGTGGGTGGGCTCGGAATTCTGAGCCTTTTCCTCGCACCCGCAGTTGCGGGAGAATGTGAAGGAGGAGATGTTGACAGGTCGCGTTCGCTTGACTTGACAATTTTGTCACCAGCAGTTCTTTGAACCCCAGCAGACTTGTGTCTGCCGGAAAGAGAGATCCAAGGTAGGTTTTAAATCTAGGATCGAGCACGGTGGCCAAAATGTAGTGCTCTGATTTCAACAGATTGACCACCCGTGAATCCTTGTTAAGCGAATTAAGGGCTCCATCCACAAGTCCCACATGCCTAGCGGAATCGCTCTGTGTTAGCTCCTCCTTCAATGTCTCCAGCTTCTTCTGCAAAAGCCTGATGAGGGGAATGACCTGACTCAGGCTGGCAGTGTCTGAACTGACTTCACGTGTGGCAAGTTCAAAAGGTTGCAGAACCTTGCACAATGTTGAAATCATTCTCCACTGCGCTTGAGACAGGTGCATTCCACCTCCTATATCGTGCTCAGTTGTATAGGCTTGAATGGCCTTTTGCTGCTCCTCCAACCTCTGAAGCATATAGAGGGTTGAATTCCACCTCGTTACCACTTCTTGCTTCAGATGATGGCAGGGCAGGTTCAGGCGTTTTTGGTGGTGCTCCAGTCTTCTGTACGTGGTGCCTGTACGCCGAAAGTGTCCCGCAATTCTTCTGGCCACCGACAGCATCTCTTGCACGCCCCTCTCGTTTTTTAAATAATTCTGCACCACCAAATTCAAGGTATGTGCAAAACATGGGACGTGCTGGAATTTGCCCATATTTAATGCACACACAATATTGCTGGCGTTGTCCGATGCCACAAATCCACAGGAGAGTCCAATTGGGGTAAGCCATTCTGCGATGATCTTCCTCAGTTGCCGTAAGAGGTTTTTAGCTGTGTGCGTATTCTGGAAAGCGGTGATACAAAGCGTAGCCTGCCTAGGAAAGAGTTGGCGTTTGCGAGATGCTGCTACTGGTGCCGCCGCTGCTATTCTTGCGGCGGGAGTCCATACATCTACCCAGTGGGCTGTCACAGTCATATAGTCCTGAGCCTTCCCTGCTCCACTTGTCCACATGTCCGTGGTTAAGTGGACATTGGGTACAACTGCATTTTTTAGGACACTGGTGAGTCTTTTTCTGAGGTCTGTGTACATTTTCGGTATCACCTGCCTAGAGAAATGGAACCTAGATGGTATTTGGTACCGGGGACACAGTACCTCCAACAAGTCTCTAGTTGCCTCTGCAGTAATGATGGATACCGGAACCACGTTTCTCACCGCCCAGGATGCCAAGGCCTCAGTTATCCGCTTTGCAGCAGGATGACTGCTGTGATATTTCATCTTCCTCGCAAAGGACTGTTGGACAGTCAATTGCTTGGTGGAAGTAGTAAAAGTGGGCTTACGAGTACGACTTCCCCTCTGGGATGACCATCGACTCCCAGCAGCAACAACAGCAGCGCCAGCAGCAGTAGGCGTTACACGCAAGGATGCATCGGAGGAATCCCAGGCAGGAGAGGACTCGTCAGAATTGCCAGTGACATGGCCTGCAGGACTATTGGCATTCCTGGGGAAGGAGGAAATTGACACTGAGGGAGTTGGTGGGGTGGTTTGCGTGCGCTTGGTTACAAGAGGAAGGGATTTACTGGTCAGTGGACTGCTTCCGCTGTCGCCCAAAGTTTTTGAACTTGTCACTGACTTATGATGAATGCGCTGCAGGTGACGTATAAGGGAGGATGTTCCGAGGTGGTTAACGTCCTTACTCCTACTTATTACAGCTTGACAAAGGCAACACACGGCTTGACAAATGTTGTCCGCATTTCTGTTGAAATACTTCCACACCGAAGAGCTGATTTTTTTGGTATTTTCACCAGGCATGTCAATGGCCCTATTCCTCCCACGGACAACAGGTGTCTCCCCGGGTGCCTGACTTAAACAAACCACCTCACCATCAGAATCCTCCTGGTCAATTTCCTCCCCAGCGCCAGCAACACCCATATCCTCCTCATCCTGGTGTACTTCAACACTGACATCTTCAATCTGACTATCAGGAACTGGACTGCGGGTGTTCCTTCCAGCACTTGCAGGGGGCGTGCAAATGGTGGAAGGCGCATGCTCTTCACGTCCAGTGTTGGGAAGGTCAGGCATCGCAAACGACACAATTGGACTCTCCTTGTGGATTTGTGATTTCGAAGAACGCACAGTTCTTTGCTGTGCTTTTGCCAGCTTGAGTCTTTTCATTTTTCTAGCGAGAGGCTGAGTGCTTCCATCCTCATGTGAAGCTGAACCACTAGCCATGAACATAGGCCAGGGCCTCAGCCGTTCCTTGCCACTCCGTGTGGTAAATGGCATATTGGCAAGTTTACGCTTCTCCTCCGACAATTTTATTTTAGATTTTTGAGTCCTTTTTTTACTGATATTTGGTGTTTTGGATTTTACATGCTCTGTACTATGACATTGGGCATCGGCCTTGGCAGACGACGTTGCTGGCATTTCATCGTCTCGGCCATGACTAGTGGCAGCAGCTTCAGCACGAGGTGGAAGTCGATCTTGATCTTTCCCTATTTTTGGAACCTCAACATTTTTGTTCTCCATATTTTAATAGGCACAACTAAAAGGCACCTCAGGTAAACAATGGAGATGGATGGATACTAGTATACTTATGGATTGACGAGCGACTGCCGACAAAGAGGTAGCTACAGCCGTGGACTACCATACTGCGTCTGCTGCTAATATAGACTGGATGATAATGATATAAAAAATATATATATATATCACTACTGCAGCCGGACAGGTATATATTATATAATGACGGACCTGCTGGATACTGTCAGCTCAGCACTGCAGACTCCTAAAGTAAGCTACTAGTAGTATCAAGAAGATAGAAAAAAAAAAAACACCACAGGTAGGTGGTATACAATTATGGATGGACGAGCGACTGCCGACACAGAGGTAGCTACAGCCGTGGACTACCGTACTGCGTCTGCTGCTAATATAGACTGGATGATAATGATATAAAAAATATATATATATATCACTACTGCAGCCGGACAGGTATATATTATATAATGACGGACCTGCTGGACACTGTCAGCTCAGCACTGCAGACTCCTAAAGTAAGCTACTAGTAGTATCAAGAAGATAGAAAAAAAAAAAACACCACAGGTAGGTGGTATACAATTATGGATGGACTAGCGACTGCCGACACAGAGGTAGCTACAGCCGTGGACTACCGTACTGCGTCTGCTGCTAATATAGACTGGATGATAATGATATAAAAAATATATATATATATATCACTACTGCAGCCGGACAGGTATATATTATATAATGACGGACCTGCTGGACACTGTCAGCTCAGCACTGCAGACTCCTAAAGTAAGCTACTAGTATCAAGAAGATAGAAAAAAAAAAACACCACGGGTAGGTGGTATACAATTATGGATGGACGAGCGACTGCCGACACAGAGGTAGCTACAGCCGTGGACTACCGTACTGCGTCTGCTGCTAATATAGACTGGATGATAATGATATAAAAAATATATATATATCACTACTGCAGCCGGACAGGTATATATTATATAATGACGGACCTGCTGGACACTGTCAGCAGAATGCGTTTATAGAATAAAAACACCACACGACGAGTGTTTAACTTTTTCAGGCAGACAATCACAATATACTGGTGGTCAGTGGTCACTGGTCAGTCACACTGGCACTGGCAGTGGCACTCTGGCAGCAAAAGTGTGCACTGTTAAAATATGTACTCCTGCTATAACTGCTCCCCAGTCTCCCCCACAATTAAGCTGTGTGAGCAGTGAGCACTCAGCACAGTCAGATATACAGTATTACATAGATGATGCAGCACACTGAGGGCACACTGAGGCTGAGCACAGATATGGTATGTGACTGTGTCACACTGTGTATCGTTTTTTTTCAGGCAGAGAACGGATTAATTAAACTGGTGGTCACTGGTCACACTATCAGCAAGTAGTAGTGGTCACTGGTCAGTCACACTGGCACTGGCAGTGGCACTCTGGCAGCAAAAGTGTGCACTGTTAAAATATGTACTCCTGCTATAACTGCTCCCCAGTCTCCCCCACAATTAAGCTGTGTGAGCAGTGAGCACTCAGCACAGTCAGATATACAGTATTACATAGATGATGCAGCACACTGAGGGCACACTGAGGCTGAGCACAGATATGGTATGTGACTGTGTCACACTGCTGTGTATCGTTTTTTTTCAGGCAGAGAACGGATTAAACTGGTGGTCACTGGTCACACTATCAGCAAGTAGTACTCCGTCCTAATATGCTCCCCAAAATTAGTAAATCAAGTGTCACTCTCTACTCTCTCTCTAGTCTACAGTCTAAACGGAGAGGACGCCAGCCACGTCCTCTCCCTGTCACAACTGAGGGCCTGAGCTGACGGGAGGCAGCCTCAGTTGTAGGGGCTGAGATGTACCGGAACCTGGGAGGTTGTATCAGACCCCTGGACATGTAAGTAACATGAATAATAACTGCCCGAAGGCGTGACCACGACAACTTGGATAAAAGTCAATGATGTTTATTATGACAACTCCGCAACACAGCAGCAGTAAAAGAAAACGTAAAAGTCAGCAAAGAATAAATACAGTTCCTGGGTACTACAGGATGGCAGGAGCCACAGGGCACTGGTAGTGTGAGATAGTTCTTATGATCTTCTAGATGGAAAGTCCTTACCAGGCCCGACTGTAGCAATGGAGATAACCCAGGATTGTGCCAGCTGGTGTTCCAGGAAAAGCTGGGTTGCTGAAGATAAAACAGCTGCTGTGGATACTGGCTGGAACCAGACTGTTGTTAGCACGGAGTGGATACTGGCTGGAACCAGTTAAATAATAAATGAACTTGGGAGCGATGAAATATGAACTGAAATGTAGAACTTGAGAGCGGAGAAATAATAATACCGGTGGAGAGTGGTAAAGTGTAGAAAGGACACCGGCCCTTTAAGGGAAGCTGTACTCTGCTGGAAGCTGAGCTGGAAGCAGGTAATGTTGTAGCTGGAAACAGATGAATCCACAATGGATTGGAGAGTCAGGCTACACCGCAGGTGGAATGCTGGTGCGGGTCTCTATGGTGGAAGTCTTGAGACAGGAGCTGGAACCTGGAAGACAATCACAGGAGAGAGACAAACAGGAACTAGGTTTGACAACCAAAGCACTGACGCCTTCCTTGCTCAGGCACAGTGTATTTATACCTGCAGCAAGGAAGGGATTGGCTAGGCAATTATGCAGATTATCAATACTGAGAACAGATTGGAGGAAATGATCAGCTGACAGAATCCAAGATGGCTGCGCCCATGCAGACACTTGGAGGGAAGTTTGGTTTGTAATCCATGTGGTAATGAAAACAGTAATGGCGGCGCCGGCCACCGGAGACGGGAGGCGCCAGGCTGACAGATGCACATCCAACCACGCGGACACAGCGGAGGCCGCGGCTGACGTAATCGCCACTCAGACACTCTGCATGCAGAAGTTCAGGGACGGCGGCGGAGGCCGCGGGAGACGCCATGCCAGGTGTAATATGGCGTTTACTGTGACAGCGTCCCAGAGTGACAGGAGAGGATACAGGAATGTACACATCAGGATAACAGATGGGATCCGGTCCTGGAGCGCTGAGCCAGCCTTAGGAGGCATCTGATGGGTAAGAAATGGCGTCCAGATACCCGGATCGTGACAGCACCCCCCCTTTAGGAGTGGCCCCAGGACACTTCTTTGGCTTTTGAGGAAACTTGGAATGGAATCTCCGGACCAAGGCAGGAGCATGGACATCAGAAGCATTGGTCCATGAACGTTCCTCAGGACCATAACCCTTCCAGTCAATAAGATATTGTAGTTGACCGTAACGGTGACGTGAGTCCAGGATCTTGGCCACTTCATACTCAACGCCTCGTTGAGTTTGGACTTTCGGAGTTGGAGGAAGTGAGGAATGAAACCGATTCAAGATCAGCGGTTTCAACAGGGAAACATGGAATGTCCTGGGTATTTTTAAGAAGGGAGGCAACTGGAGTCTGTAAGCAACAGGATTGATGACTTGTTCAATCTTGAAAGGACCGATATAGCGAGGTGCAAACTTCATACTGGGAACTCTTAACCTCAAATTCTTCGTGGATAACCATACCCGATCACCCACCTTGAGAGCAGGAACTGCTCGACGCTTCTTATCCGCAAACTTCTTGTACCTGAACGATGCCTTGAGCAGAGCTGATCGTACGCTCTTCCAGATATTGGCAAACTGATGCAAGGTGATATCCACTGCGGGAACAGAAGTTGCTGGAAGCGGTTGGAACTCAGGGACTTTAGGGTGGAATCCAAAGTTAGTGAAGAATGGTGTTGAAGCAGATGAAGAATGATACTGGTTGTTATGACAGAACTCGGCCCAGGGAAGTAATTGAACCCAGTCATCTTGAGAGGAGGACACATAGATGCGGAGGAAGGCCTCCAAGTCCTGATTCACCCTCTCGGTTTGACCATTGGTCTGAGGATGGTAAGCCGTGGAGAACTTTAGCTTGACTTGGAGGACTTGACATAAACTTCGCCAGAATTTGGCTGTGAATTGAACTCCTTGATCTGAGATAATTTCTTCAGGAAGACCGTGGAGTCGGAAGATCTCTTGTATGAATACTTGAGCCAACTTGGAAGCTGACGGAAGACCGGTGAGAGGAATAAAGTGTGCCATCTTGGTGAAGCGGTCAACTACCACCCAGATGGTATTGAACTTGTTGCACATGGGTAAGTCTGTAATGAAATCCATCGACAAGTGGGTCCATGGTCGACGGGGAACGGATAGTGGAACCAGTTGCCCCGCAGGCGACTGGCGGGATACTTTATGTTGGGCACACTTTGGGCAAGATGCAATAAACTCCAAGACGTCCTTTTTCAGAGTTGGCCACCAATAGGACCTAGAGATAAACTCCAGGGTTTTTTGGATACCTGTATGTCCGGCAAAACGGGAAGCATGGGCCCAATGCATGAGCTTCTTCCTTAGCATCGGCTTCACAAAACTTTTCCCTGATGGGGGCGTAGAGTCCATCCCTACCGTGGAGAATGCCAACGGATTTATAATAGGATGCTTGTCTGAAGACTCTGACTCATTTTCTTGCTCCCATGAGCGGGAAAGGGCATCGGCCTTGCGATTCTGAGAGCCCGGACAGAACTGGAGTTTAAAGTCGAACCTGGAAAAGAAAAGTGCCCATCTGGCCTGACGAGGGTTGAGACATTGTGCGCCCTTCAGGTATAAAAGGTTCTTGTGGTCTGTAAGTATGGTGATTGAATGAGAAGCTCCCTCCAACAGATACCTCCACTCTTCTAGAGCGAGCTTGATGGCTAGCAACTCCTGGTCGCCAATGGCATAGTTGCGCTCAGCTGGGGAGAACTTCCGGGAGAAGAAACTGCAAGGGTGTAAATGGCCATCTTTAGCCCTCTGAGATAACACCGCTCCTACTCCAACGGAGGAGGCATCCACCTCTAAGATGAAAGGAGAGTCGATGTCAGGCTGTTTCAGAACAGGCGCAGAGATGAACCTTTGTTTTAAAAGATGAAATGCTTGCATGGCTTCTTCAGTCCACTTGGACGGGTTAGCACCCTTCTTAGTGAAAGCAGTAATAGGCGCCACAATGGTGGAAAAGTCTCGTATAAACTTTCGGTAATAGTTGGCGAACCCTAAGAACCTCTGGACCCCTTTGAGGGTTAAGGGTACCGGACAATTTTGGATTGCTTGTAGTTTCTCTGGATCCATCTCTAGTCCGGAACCGGACACAATGTACCCTAGAAACGGAATGGACTTGACTTCAAAGACGCATTTTTCTAATTTGCAATAGAGATGATTGACACGGAGACGGGACAGAACCTCTTTAACCCAAAAACGATGTTCCTCTAAATCGTTGGCAAAAATGAGGATATCGTCTAGATAGACCACGACATGACGGTATAGAATGTCTCTGAAGATCTCATTGACAAAATGCTGGAAGACAGCTGGAGCATTGCTCAATCCGAAGGGCATGACGAGGTACTCATAATGTCCGTCACGGGTGTTAAAGGCGGTCTTCCACTCGTCACCCTCACGGATCCGGATGAGATTGTATGCACCTCGCAAGTCCAGCTTTGTAAAGATGGTAGCTCCGCTAACTCTGTCAAAGAGCTCAGTAATCAGGGGTAAAGGATAACGGTTCTTGATGGTAATGTCGTTCAAACCTCTGTAGTCGATGCACGGCCGCAGACCACCATCTTTCTTTTTTACAAAAAAGAAGCCTGCGCCGGCTGGAGAAGAAGAAGGTCGAATGAACCCCTTTGCTAGGTTCTCTTTAATATATTCCTCCATAGAATGCGTCTCAGACAGAGACAACGGATAAGTT
This sequence comes from Pseudophryne corroboree, assembly GCF_028390025.1. Lineage (NCBI taxonomy): Eukaryota > Metazoa > Chordata > Amphibia > Anura > Myobatrachidae > Pseudophryne > Pseudophryne corroboree. The sequence continues at coordinate 528,307,513 of NC_086448.1, forward strand.
CGGCCTCGAGGTGGAACCTTCCCTGGAACGAGATCAATCGGACAGTCCCATTCTCTATGAGGAGGAAGGATATCAGCAGAAGCTTTACTGAACACATCCGTGAAATCTTGATATGGAGGAGGTGGAACATCAGACGACCTGGGGGAGGAAGAGCAGACAGGCAATACTTTAAACAAACATGTCTCAGCACAGGAGGAACCCCATGCCAGGATTTGCGTAGTCGTCCAATCAATTGTAGGATTGTGAAGACGGAGCCATGGAAGGCCCAGGACCACAGGATGTGTGGCTCTTGGAATCACTAAAAAAGAAATAAGTTCGGAATGAAGAACTCCCACTCTCAGACGAACTGGTAGAGTCCTTAAAGAAATAACTGCATCAAAAATTTTGCTGCCATCCACGGCAGTTAAAGAAATGGACGAAGGAAGTCTCTCGGTGGGTAGGGACCACCGTTTAACATAGGCTTCGGTAATAAAGTTCCCAGCTGCTCCGGAATCAAGGAGGGCAATGACGTTCCGATAACGTTGAGCAACTTGAAGCGAGACTGGGAGATTACAATCTTGAGGAGATGGAGAGGAGATCATTACTCCTAGCCGGCCCTCTCCTTGGCGAGCTAGGATTTGGAGTTTCCCGGACGTTTGGGACAGGCATTAATGGTGTGAGACGGAGCTGCACAATAGAGACAGAGAAACTCGGAGAGACGTCTTCGGCGCTCAGCAGGAGTTAAACGGGAACGGCCAAGTTGCATGGGCTCATCTTTAGATGGTGACAGTTGACGAGGAGGAGGAGCAGAAGATTTTGGAGCAGATGATCTTCCACGCTCAGTTGCTCTCTCTCTGAAACGTAAATCAACTTTCGTGCAGAGTGAGATTAGCTCATCTAACTTAGAAGGTAAGTCTCTGGTAGCTAACTCATCTTTAATACGCTCAGATAAGCCATGCCAGAATGCAGCATACAGGGCCTCGTCGTTCCATGCCAGTTCGGATGCCAGGATCTGGAACTGTATCAGATATTGTCCTACAGTACGTGACCCCTGGCGTAAACGGAGAATCTCGGATGAAGCTGAGGTTACCCGGCCTGGCTCGTCGAAGATGCGCCTGAATGTTGACACGAAGGCAGTGTAGGAAGATAGCAGGGTGTCGGACCTCTCCCATAACGGTGATGCCCAATCAAGGGCTGAGCCACTGAGAAGAGAAATAATGTAGGCAATTTTTGTACGGTCACTGGGAAAATTGCCAGGTTGTAGCTCAAACTGAATCTCACACTGGTTGAGAAATCCCCTGCAGAATCTTGGAGATCCGTCAAATTTTGCTGGCGTTGGAAGATGAAGACGTGGAGCAGAAATGGGTAAGGTGGGTGGGGTTATAGCTGGAGTCACTGTGGTTGACGCACCAGACGCGCCTGATCCACGGAGAGTTGTCTGAATCCCATCCAGCCGAGTAGAGAGATCCTGGAGACAGCGGATGATGTGGCCCTGTGCAGCCTCCTGATGTTCTAGTCGGGCTGCCAGTTCTTGCATCGGCCTGGCCGCTTGATCCTGGTCTCCGGCTGGATTCATTAGGTCAGTGCTTACTGTCACAACTGAGGGCCTGAGCTGACGGGAGGCAGCCTCAGTTGTAGGGGCTGAGATGTACCGGAACCTGGGAGGTTGTATCAGACCCCTGGACATGTAAGTAACATGAATAATAACTGCCCGAAGGCGTGACCACGACAACTTGGATAAAAGTCAATGATGTTTATTATGACAACTCCGCAACACAGCAGCAGTAAAAGAAAACGTAAAAGTCAGCAAAGAATAAATACAGTTCCTGGGTACTACAGGATGGCAGGAGCCACAGGGCACTGGTAGTGTGAGATAGTTCTTATGATCTTCTAGATGGAAAGTCCTTACCAGGCCCGACTGTAGCAATGGAGATAACCCAGGATTGTGCCAGCTGGTGTTCCAGGAAAAGCTGGGTTGCTGAAGATAAAACAGCTGCTGTGGATACTGGCTGGAACCAGACTGTTGTTAGCACGGAGTGGATACTGGCTGGAACCAGTTAAATAATAAATGAACTTGGGAGCGATGAAATATGAACTGAAATGTAGAACTTGAGAGCGGAGAAATAATAATACCGGTGGAGAGTGGTAAAGTGTAGAAAGGACACCGGCCCTTTAAGGGAAGCTGTACTCTGCTGGAAGCTGAGCTGGAAGCAGGTAATGTTGTAGCTGGAAACAGATGAATCCACAATGGATTGGAGAGTCAGGCTACACCGCAGGTGGAATGCTGGTGCGGGTCTCTATGGTGGAAGTCTTGAGACAGGAGCTGGAACCTGGAAGACAATCACAGGAGAGAGACAAACAGGAACTAGGTTTGACAACCAAAGCACTGACGCCTTCCTTGCTCAGGACCAGTGTATTTATACCTGCAGCAAGGAAGGGATTGGCTAGGCAATTATGCAGATTATCAATACTGAGAACAGATTGGAGGAAATGATCAGCTGACAGAATCCAAGATGGCTGCGCCCATGCAGACACTTGGAGGGAAGTTTGGTTTGTAATCCATGTGGTAATGAAAACAGTAATGGCGGCGCCGGCCACCGGAGACAGGAGGCGCCAGGCTGACAGATGCACATCCAACCACGCGGACACAGCGGAGGCCGCGGCTGACGTAATCGCCACTCAGACACTCTGCATGCAGAAGTTCAGGGACGGCGGCGGAGGCCGCGGGAGACGCCATGCCAGGTGTAATATGGCGTTTACTGTGACAGCGTCCCAGAGTGACAGGAGAGGATACAGGAATGTACACATCAGGATAACAGATGGGATCCGGTCCTGGAGCGCTGAGCCAGCCTTAGGAGGCATCTGATGGGTAAGAAATGGCGTCCAGATACCCGGATCGTGACACTCCCTATCAATCTCAATGCACGTGTGAAAATGGCGGCGACGCGCGGCTCCTTATATAGAATCCGAGTCTCGCGATAGAATACGAGCCTCGCGAGAATCCGACAGCGGGATGATGACGTTCGGGCGCGCTCGGGTTAGCCGAGCAAGGCGGGAAGATCCGAGTCTGCCTCGGACCCGTGTAAAAAGGCTGAAGTTCGGGGGGGTTCGGTTTCCGAGAAACCGAACCCGCTCATCTCTAGCACACACTACATACAGCACAATACAGGGAGGGAGCACACACTACATACAGCACAATACAGGGAGGGAGCACACACTACATACAGCACAGTATAGGGAGGGAGCACACACTACATACAGCACGGAACAGGGAGGGAGCACACACTACATACAGCACAGTACAGGGAGGGGGAGCACACACTACATACAGCACAGTACAGGGAGGGAGCACACACTACATACAGCACAGCACAGGGAGGGAGCACACACTACATACAGCACAGCACAGGGAGGGAGCACACACAACATACAGCACAGTACAGGGAGGGAGCACACACTACATACAGCACAGTACAGGGAGGGAGCACACACTACATACAGCACAGTACAGGGAGGGAGCACACACTACATACAGCACAGTACAGGGAGGGAGCACACACTACATACAGCACAATACAGGGAGGGAGCACACACTACATACAGCACAGTACAGGGAGGGAGCACACACTACATACAGCACAATACAGGGAGGGAGCACACACTACATACAGCACAGTACAGGGAGGAGGAGCACACACTACATACAGCACAGTACAGGGAGGGGAAGCACACACTACATACAGCACAGTACAGGGAGGGAGCACACACTACATACAGCACAGTACAGGGAGGGAGCACACACTACATACAGCACAGTACAGGGAGGGAGCATACACTACATACAGCACAGTACAGGAAGGGAGCGCACACTACATACAGCACAGTACAGGAAGGGAGCACACACAAGTAGTGAAACACAGACACAGAGGACTGGTGCATCAGAATCTGTCTAAGTGGCCAATCCACCGCTGATTACATACATAGCCACCACATTATATACATAGCCACCACATCACACGTATGCTGCATTACATGTATAGCACCGCACTACACAAATAGCACCACATAACACGAATAGCACCACATTACACGTATAGCACCGCACTACACGTATAGCACCGCATTATACAAATAGCACCACATTACATACGTAGCCACCACATTACATACGTAGCCACTGTATTACATACGTAGTCACTGCATTGATTACATACGTAGCCACCACATTATATAAATCGTCCCATCATCATGGACAGACATTGGGCAGCTATAGGGCTGAAGGACTTTGCATTAGAGATTATCCCAGGGCTGGCTGTGATTGCAGCCTGATAAGCTGACATCCTGAGAACAAGGCACATCCTGCTCCTGTCCAGTCCCCAAGCCATCATGATAATGCAAATAATGTAATTAAATATAACCTCTCTGCCGGGTCCTCTTCAGTGCTCAGTTGCCGCTCTGGCCAGTCCAATGAGAGTGCGGGAGCTAAGGTGGTGACGGGTGTAGTGAACCCGGCTCTGACCATCGCTATGTTGCTGCTCACGGGCCGAGCTCATTGAAGAGACCTTTGGCTGGGGTCAGGGAGAAGATGCTGCTAGGCTGGTTAACTTTCTCCAGGTCCCCCATTGGTAGAACACTTTTCACGGCTCGCAGCACCTGGAAGTCCTTTCTAGCCGAACTTCCAGGTTGCGTTCCAATGAACCACAAGTACTGGAAGCAGTGTGAGCCAGCCCAGCCTGAGTGTGAATCAGCCTGGCTGAGAGGGATATGGGACCGGGCCCTCGGCATCTGTCATGGTGTCCTGGTGGGCCAATCCGCCACTGTATGTCCATGTTTTTTATAACACATTTACAACTTTTAATTTGTCCTTCAGTTACTTGTATGCTTATTTGCAGTATTCACAAACATCTTCATGCACATGCTGAACCTATATCTTTTTGTCTTTACACACCTACAAATCTAGTCCAAACTACCTTTGCTTCTTGCTAACCCTCTCGTGTCTTCTCATTTCTAACACCTCCTTCTACTTCAATTTCTGCAACCACATAAACTTTCTGCTGTAACCAAATTACTGCCACTGAACACTTCCAACAGTGTACTTTCACCTGTATTTCTGCTATCCTTCTGCTTTGTTCATCTTACTGTTATGCACACCAGTGCCTGCAGGAATGTACTGGTGTTTGAACTGTTATGCACACCAGTGCCTGCAGGAATGTACTGGTGTCTGAACAGAGAGGGATGCAAAACAAATGAACTCACAGACAGACTGGGAAATATGACATAACGTACACAGAAGGTGATAGGGTAACAAAACCAACACAGAGTGAACAGAGAAGCCCAGAGGCTAAGAAACTGGGTGTCTCCCTAGTATTAGAAATGCTCAGATGGAAAAAGCAAGATGTTGTGTTTTAATACGTAGAGAACCCGAAATGCTGTTGCTAAGGGCAACAGCAAAACCCTAAAGGGTTACCAACGGGTGTGGCAGTAAACTCCTTGGTCAGAGATGGAATAATAGACACAAGGAAAGTCTCCACAATCCTAATTCTCACTTGCAGGGCCCAGGTTCAGCTTACTGCCACTAAACTGACACATGAATGCCCTGCACAGTGAGAGAGGATTATGCAGGCAGGTCTGAAAGTACAGCCACAAACCTGCTGGGTTCACAGAATAGCAAAAGAACCTCAGCAGGCTAAACGACTGACTCCAGTCTTACTGCTAGGTCTGGATTGGCAGAGTGTAGTACCAAATCCCCAGGCCTATTTGCAGTAAGCAACAACAAATACAAAGCTACACAGTATTGGCTAACTTTCAGGAACTGACTAACCAACAAAGATTCAGCAGCATCTGCTTAACCTGAGAAGGGGCCTTATAAAGCAGGTGCTGTCCACGCCCCCCTCAGACCTCACAGACTGTGAGCACAAAAACCAGTACCGGATCCCCTGCCTGTAACCACTGCACAGCAAAAGACCCGAACCGGAGTATCAGCTGCGCTCAGGTTACTCCGCTAGCACTTGTCTCCCGGTTGCCATGATGATGTGGCAGCACAGGGCAGGAGACCCTAACAGTACCCCCCCTCTGACGAGGGGTCAAAGAACCCCTACCACCGGGTTTATCGGGGAACTGCGAGAAGAAAGAGCGTATCAGTCTGGGGGCATGAAGATCACAACTGCGCACCCACGACCGCTCCTCCGGGCCATACCCCTTCCAGTGCACCAAAAATGACAGCCGACCCCGAACCATCTTGGAGTCAAGAATCCTTTCAACAACAAACTCCCTCTGGCCACGTATCAGAAGAGGGGAAGGTCTTCCTCTGGAAGAAGGATTACTAATCGCCCGTTTTAAAAGGGAACAATGAAATGTTTTATTGATACCCAAAGAACGGGGCAGATCTAACTGAAATGCCACCGGATTGATAACCCTGGTGATCTTATAAGGGCCGATGAACCGGGGGCCTAACTTATGAGATGGCTGTCTCAACTTCAAATTCTTGGTAGACAACCAGACGAAGTCTCCTAATTTGAAGCTGCAGGGTCTTTTCCGCTTATCAAAAACCCTTTTGGTCACTAATGACACAGACACAAGGGCTTTCTTCACTTTCCTCCAAATACCTCTAAGGACCGAAACGACAGAGGAACCACCAGGCGTGGAGTCCAGGGGGTCAAAAGAGTTGGCCTTAGGATGATGCCCATACACACAAAGGAAGGGAGAGATCCCTGTAGCAGAGTGAGCCGCGTTGTTATAGGCAAACTCCGCCATTGACAGATGAGCAACCCAGTCAGTCTGACACTTGGAGACATAACACCTGAGGAACTGCTCCAAGGACTGGTTCACCCTTTCAGTCTGCCCATTAGACTGCGGATGGTAGCCTGACGACAAGCTGACAGAAATCTGGAGATCGGAACAAAATGCCCTCCAGAATTTGGCCACAAACTGGGATCCGCGGTCAGAGACCACATCAAGTGGCAACCCGTGGAGACGCACAACATGCAGCATAAATAATTCAGACAGGCGTCTGGCCGATGGCAGCCCAACCAGTGGAACGAAGTGCGCCATCTTCGAAAACCTGTCAACGACAACCCAGATGGCTGTCATCCCCGAGGATTTGGGCAAGTCCACAACAAAATCCATTGAAATGTGGGTCCATGGCTTAGATGGAATAGAGAGTGGATGTAATGGGCCAACAGGAACCCCTCTAGGAGTCTTATTTCGGGCACAGATGTCACATGCCCGAACCCACTGATCCACATCCTTAGCCACCGAGGGCCACCACACCGCCCTAGATAGCAACTCCCGAGTTCTGGCAATACCCGGGTGACCTGCCGACTTCTTGGCATGGAATTCCAGGAACACTCGCTGTCTTAACCTAGGAGGCACAAACAAAAGACCTACCGGAAGGTCTGGAGGAGCCTGCTCCTGTGCTCTAAGGACTAATGACAAGAGGTCCTGGGTAATGCCCACTTTAATACATGATGGGGACACAATGGGCAACGGCTCCTCGTGGTCTCCTGGATTGGAGCAAAACTCCGCGAGAGCGCATCAGCCTTGATGTTTTTTGACCCAGGGCGATATGTTATCAAAAAATTAAAGCGAGCAAAAAACAAAGCCCATCGTGCCTGCCTGGCATTGAGACGCTTCGCTGACTCTAAATATGCCAAATTCTTATGGTCGGTGAGAATTGAGACCACAAACTTAGCCCCCTCAAGCCAGTGCCTCCACTCCTCGAGTGCATCCTTAATAGCCAACAATTCCCGGTTACCCACGTCATAATTCATCTCGGCAGGCGAAAATTTACGGGAAAAGTAAGCACAGGGATGAAGGCGATTATCAGACACTCCCATCTGAGAGAGCACTGCCCCAATACCCATCTCAGAGGCATCCACCTCCACCACAAAAGGACGCTCTGGATCTGGGTGTCGCAGCACCTTGGCCGAGACAAATGCCCTTTTGAGACGGGCAAAAGCCGCTTTGGCCTCACGAGACCAGTGAGCAACATCCGCCCCTTTCTTAGTGAGTGCCACCAAGGGCGCCACTATAGACGAAAATCCAGCGATAAATCGTCTATAAAAATTTGCAAAGCCCAGGAAACGCTGAAGCGCCTTCAAACTAGTGGGCTGCACCCAATCCAGGACTGCCTGTACCTTGGAACCCTCCATTTGGAAACCTTCTGGGGAGATAATATATCCTAGAAATGCGATTTGCTGAACTTCAAATTCGCACTTCTCCAGCTTCGCCCCAAGCCGGTGGTCTCTGAGTTTCTGGAGGACTAAGCGTACATGCTTCCGATGTTCCTCCAGGGAATGGGAGAAGATTAGGATGTCATCTAAGTATACAACTAAGAATCTATCCAAATATTCCCTGAGCACATCGTTCATGAAATCCTGGAAGACTGCCGGGGCATTACAGAGCCCAAAAGGCATCACCAAATATTCATAATGCCCTGAGTGGGTATTAAAGACAGTCTTCCATTCATCCCCCTCTCTTATTCGGATTAGATTGTACGCACCGCGTAGGTCAATCTTAGAAAAAATGGTGGCAGTACGAAGCTGGTCAAACAAGACCGAAATGAGAGGCAGTGGGTATGAGTTTTTAATCGTGATACGGTTCAATTCCCTGAAGTCGATGCAGGGTCGCAATGAACCGTCCTTTTTACCCACGAAGAAGAACCCCCGACCCAACTGGAGACTGTGAAGGTCTGATAAATCCTTTAGCCAAGTTCTCCTGAATGTACTCTGCCATAGCCTGAGTCTCAGGACGTGACAGGGAGTACAACCTGCTCTTGGGAAGCTTAGCATTCGGCAACAAATCAATGGCACAGTCATAGGGGCGATGGGGAGGTAGTACCTCTGCAACTTTTTTGGAGAACACGTCCGCAAAATCTGCATAACACCCTGGCAATCCTGGCAAACTTAGCTGCGAGAGCCTGACTGGAAGGCTCAAGCAACTCCTGAAACAATCAGTACCCCAACTAAGAATCTCCCCAGAGACCCAGTCAAATTGAGGGTTATGGGCCCTTAACCAGGGTAACCCCAACACCAATGGGGCAAAAGTACAGACAGTCACATAAAAGGACAATTTTTCAGAATGTGTGGCTCCAATAAACAAAGAAATCTGGCTAGTGCAAGAGGTAATTTTACCCTGGGATAATGGTTCCCCGTTTAACCCACAAATCTCAATTTCCGACGCCAAGGGTACTAAGGGAACAGAGTGTTTCAGGGCGAATTGGCGGTCCATAAAAACCCCGTCGGCCCCACTGTCCACAAAGGCCTCAGTCTTGACAGTTTGACCGAGGATCTTCAAGGTCACCGGAATGATAAAAGTCTTCTTGGGAAATTCTGACTTCTGGCCTGACAGGATATTTCCCATCACCCTCAGGCCCTGAAGTTTTCTGGCTTTTCTGGGCATGATACTACCACATGACCCTTATTCCCACAGTACAAACACAACCCCTGCTGTCTCCTCCGTGTCTTCTCACGCGAGGAGAGGCGGGTAGCCCCAATCTGCATAGGCTCCTCGGAAAATTCCTCAGAGTCTGAGGTTCCCTTGGGAAAGAAGGAAACCTCGGTCTCCCTTTCAAGCCTACGCTCTCTCAGCCGTCTATCCACCCGGATGGATAACTGCATGAGCTGATCCAAGCTATCAGGCAAGGGATATTGTACCAGTTGGTCTTTTATCTGGTTAGAAAGACCTCTTCGGTACTGGTGTCTCAGGGCTGGGTCATTCCACTGGGTATCATGGGCCAACCTCCGAAACTCCGTACAGTAAACCTCAACTGGCCTTCGCCCTTGCTTAAGGATCGAAATCTGAGCCTCGGCTGAGGCCGTCTTGTCAGGGTCATCATACAACATGCCCAGTGCCGTAAAAAAAGCATCAACACTTTTAAGCGACGGACAGTCAGGCTGCAACCCAAATGCCCAGACCTGTGGGTCTCCTTGTAGCAAGGAAATCACTATGCCCACCCGCTGAATCTCTGACCCAGAAGACTGAGGCCTAAGCTGGAAATATAACTTGCAGCTCTCCTTGAAACAAAAGAACTGCGAGCGATCTCCAGAAAAACGATCCGGAAGATTTACTTTCGGCTCCTTAACCCCTGAAGGTGCTGCTGCTGCGGGAGCTCCGCCAGCGGCCTGGGAGGTGTGCATTTTAATGGACAAATCATTAAATTGACGAGTCAGGACCTGCACCTGATCGACCACCTGTTGCAACGTATTTTGAGGGGTATGCTCCATATTCCCACAAAATTTCAACAGGAGTATTGGGCTGCTGAATATGTTATGCACACCAGTGCCTGCAGGAATGTACTGGTGTTTGAACTGTTATGCACACCAGTGCCTGCAGGAATGTACTGGTGTCTGAACAGAGAGGGATGCAAAACAAATGAACTCACAGACAGACTGGGAAATATGACATAACGTACACAGAAGGTGATAGGGTAACAAAACCAACACAGAGTGAACAGAGAAGCCCAGAGGCTAAGAAACTGGGTGTCTCCCTAGTATTAGAAATGCTCAGATGGAAAAAGCAAGATGTTGTGTTTTAATACGTAGAGAACCCGAAATGCTGTTGCTAAGGGCAACAGCAAAACCCTAAAGGGTTACCAACGGGTGTGGCAGTAAACTCCTTGGTCAGAGATGGAATAATAGACACAAGGAAAGTCTCCACAATCCTAATTCTCACTTGCAGGGCCCAGGTTCAGCTTACTGCCACTAAACTGACACATGAATGCCCTGCACAGTGAGAGAGGATTATGCAGGCAGGTCTGAAAGTACAGCCACAAACCTGCTGGGTTCACAGAATAGCAAAAGAACCTCAGCAGGCTAAACGACTGACTCCAGTCTTACTGCTAGGTCTGGATTGGCAGAGTGTAGTACCAAATCCCCAGGCCTATTTGCAGTAAGCAACAACAAATACAAAGCTACACAGTACTGGCTAACTTTCAGGAACTGACTAACCAACAAAGATTCAGCAGCATCTGCTTAACCTGAGAAGGGGCCTTATAAAGCAGGTGCTGTCCACGCCCCCCTCAGACCTCACAGACTGTGAGCACAAAAACCAGCACCGGATCCCCTGCCTGTAACCACTGCACAGCAAAAGACCCGAACCGGAGTATCAGCTGCGCTCAGGTTACTCCGCTAGCACTTGTCTCCCGGTTGCCATGACGACGTGGCAGCACAGGGCAGGAGACCCTAACACTTACATCCACCACTCCTATTTCCAAATTTATCATACTATTTACCTCCTCCACACTACAGTATGTATAGCCTGTCGCTATCACCCCCCAATACTCCTTGTCTGCCCTATCCTTTTCTCTGTCCATTGCTCCCACCTCTGTCCTTCTCCCCTAGTCTCCTACATTTCCTCCTCTCTCCCCTCCTTTGTCTCCCATCCACTCCACTGCCTCACTTCCACTCCTCCCCTGATACCCCACTGTCATTCACCTCTACCCTACCTTGGGCCCAATCGTCCAACACTCTGCCCTGCTCCCTCCCTCCTCTACCTACCTCACCTCATACCACTCTGTACCACACTTTACTCCCTCCATGATCAACTGCTGCAGTGTCCCTTCCTAGCCCAGGAGCCAGCACCATCTCACCTCATTGCTACAGCAACCCTGATAATCTCATTAACATCACTCCCGTAGACTCTCTCCCTCTCTCCTGTGCCCTCTGGAATGCCTGATCTGTCTGTAACAAACTGGTCCCCACCCATGACCTTTTCATCTCAAATTCCTTGCATCTCCTAGCCATCACTGAAACCTGGATTAATCCCTCTGACACAGTTTCTCCCGCTGCTCTCTCTGCTGGGGGTCTCACATTCTTACACACACCCTGACCTGGGGGTCGCCACGGGGGTGGTGTTGGGCTTCCACTACCCTCTAGCTACTTATACCAACTCATACCACCAGAACCATCCCTTACATTCTCTACATTTGAGGTCCATGCCATATGCCTCTTCCAACCTGTTCATCTTCGAGTAGCTGTCATTTACCGCCCCCCTGGCATGCCCTCCAAATTCCTTGACAACTTTGCTTCCTGGCTGCCTCACTTCCTCTGTTCTGACATTCCCTCCATTATCCTAGGTGATTTCAACATCCCTATCGATATCCCCACAAAATCACCTGCCTCTAAACTCCTTAACCTCACCTCTACTCTTGGTCTCTCCCAGTGGACATCCTCCCCCGCCAATGTGAGTGGGAGCTCAATGGATCTGGTTTTCACTCACCACTGTGATCTTTCTGATTTCTCTAACTCCCTGTTCCCCCTCTCTGACTATCACTTGCTCACTTTTAACCTATCTCTATCTGCTTCTCCATCTTTACCACCTAAGACTACCATCACTAAGCATAACATTGAGGCTATTGACAACACTTCCCTATCTTCCCTGTTTGACTAGCTGCTCTCTCCTATTCTCTTTCCTGCCTTGAACAAGCTACTTCCCTTTACAATGCATCTCTTACCTCTGCTCTTGACCCCAAATGCACCAGATATCTGCAAAAATGCTCACGTACCGCTGAACGTCAGTGGAGGAAATCGCGCAGTAAGGCCGACTTCCTCCACTACAAATGTATGCTCTCATCCTACTTTGCTGCACTTACCCTCTCAAAACAGTCTTACTTCAAAAACCTCATCTCCTCCCAATCCTCAAACCCGAGGCGCCTCTTTGCCACTGTCAACTCGCTCCTCTACCCACCCCCGCCTCAACTCCCCTCTTCGCTTTCTGCTCTTGACTTTGCCACCTACTTCACATCCAAAATTGACTCCATTCGTCAGGACATAACATCCCACCAGAACCTGAGCAACCTCCCTCCTCTATTTCTCAACTCCCCCTCTCCTTCCCTCCTACCAACTCTGACATCTTTCTTCCCTGTATCTGGAGAGGAAGTCATGGTCCTCATCCGCTCCTCGCCCCCCCCCCCCCTCCACCTCTCCACTTGACCCTATTGCCTCCCGCCTTCTCCGCTTCCTCTCTTTTTCTGCCTGTTCCCATCTTGCCCATCTACTCAATCTCTCACTCTCATCAGGCACTATCCCTTCTGCCTTCAAGCATGCACTTATCTCCCCTATTCTTAAAAAACCTACCCTTGATCCAACCAATCTCTCCAACTACCGACCCATCTCTCTTCTCCCTTTTGCCTCTAAACTCCTTGAGCGTATTGTCTACAACCGTCTCACTGTCTTTCTTTCTTCCCACTCACTGCTTGACCCTTTCCAGTCTGGTTTCTATCCTCAGCACTCCACTGAAACTGCCCTCACGAAAGTCTGCAATGACCTCCTTGCTGCGAAATCCAGGGGCCACTACTCTCTGCTTATTCTCCTTGACCGCTCTGCTGCTTTTGATACTGTAGACCACCCTCTCCTCCTGCAAATCCTTTACTCCCTTGGTTTGCATGATACTGCTCTCTCCTGGCTGTCCTCCTACCTTTCTGACCGATCCTTCTCTGTCTCCAATCATGACTCCACCTCCCCACCACTTTCTCTACCAGTAGGTGTCCCCCAAGGTTCTGTTCTTGGGCCTCTCCTTTTCTCTCTCTACACATCCTCATTAGGTGATCTCATTAGCTCTTTTGACTTAAAATATCATCTCTATCAAATCTACCTTTCCTCCCCTGCTCTCCTCACTCGTATCTCCAACTGTCTCTCTGCTATCTCCTCCTGGATGTACCAGCGCTTTCTTAAACTTAACATGTCTAAGACTGAGCTGATCATCTTCCCTTCCTCCTGCATAACCTCACCTCCCACAATTTCATTATCCATTGATGGCACAACTATCTCCTCTAGCCCCCACATGCAATGTCTTGGAGTAATCCTTGACTCCTCCCTCTCCTTCAAACCACACATTCAGTACCTCTCACAAACCTGCCATTTCCATCTCAAAAACATCTCCAGGATCAGACCCTTTCTCACCCAGGATGCTACTAAGACCCTCATCCACTCACTGGTCATCTCCAGACTGGACTACTGCAATCTCCTCCTATCTGGCCTCCCTAAAAAATGCCTCTCTCCACTCCAATCTCTCCTCAATGCTGCTGCCCGTCTCATCTTCCTCACCAAACGTACTACATCCACATCCCCTCTCTTGCAGGACCTTCACTGGCTACCCTTCCCATTCAGAATCCAATTCAAGCTTCTCACACTCACCTACAAAGCCCTCACCCACTCTTCTCCCTCTTACATCTCTGACCTTATCTCTCTTTACATTCCCACCCGTCCTCTTCGCTCTGCTAATGCACGCCATCTCTCCTGCCAACTAATTACCTCCTCCCACTCCTACCTACAAGATTCTGCACGTGCTTCTCACTATCTTTGGAATGCTCTACCTCTCCCCATCCGACTCTCCACTTCTCTACAAAACTTCAAACGGGCTCTCAAGACCCACTTCTTCACCAAACCCAGTCAACTCTCTTCCTAACCCTCTTGTCTATGGTCACTGTCTACCCCGTCTGTGTCACTCTGGTCTGTTAGCCCCTCACCTTTTAGATTGTAAGCTCGCAAGAACATGGATTTCTTTCCTCATGTGCCTTTCCTTTTCTTACTTACACTATCTTATACTCCATACTCCCTTTGATGGCACCTAACCCTGGGTTTTTTATACCTGTCCTATTTTGTCATGTACTGTAAGGGCGGTTTGCTTGTTTGCTCATTTTATTATGTACTGTGTAAGGGGCGCTGCAGATCCTTTGTGGCACCATATAAATAAAGGATAATAATAATAATAATAATAATAATAATAATAATATCCGTTTTAACCAGTATATCCCTGAGGTTAGGTCCCCTCTTGTAACTGATAAGAGGTTGTGTCTGTTTGAGTGATGTTAACTCCTTATCTGAGGTTATCATAGGCCAGAGAGTTTTAACAGAATTAGTAATGTGGGTGCTAGCTGTAGTGAATTCACTAACATATGGAATGCGGTCACCCATTTTCTGTTTGGATTTAGGTATCAGAAGATTGGACCAAGGTATAGCTAACACCTGAGCTTTATGTTTCAGAAGTAAATCTTTATGGTACCCTCTCTGAATAAATCTGTGCACTACTTTGTCAATTTCCCTTTCCACTTGGGTAGCATCACTCGTAATTCGAGCCACTCGCATCATTTGTGATTTTGCGAGACCATTTTTTAAGGCCAGAGGGTGAAAACTATTTGCTGTTAATAAGGTATTCCTATCAGTTTCTTTTTTAAAGACTGATGTTACAATGTTCCCTTCCTGTTTGGAGAGTTTGACATCCAAAAAATTCACACTTTCATAGCTCAAATTGAAGGTAAATTTGATGACAGATGCCCGCTGGTTGATTTGTTCCACAATGTGTTGTAAGTGTAACTCCCCTAGTTCTCCAATCCACACAATCAATAAATCATCTATGTAGCGCGTGTATAACAAAATATTTTTCTTAATTGAATTTACCTTCAATTTGAGCTATGAAACTATTTGCTGTTAATAAGGTATACCTATCAGTTTCTTTTTGAAAGACTGATGTTACGATGTTCCCTTTTGTCAGAATCCGTTTGGAATTCCCTCTGTAGGAACATATTCACAGGGACTGATGTTCTTGGTACAATAGCAGGTTTATTTATACAGGGTAAAGCAGTGTACAACTGTAAACAATAAGTACCGGTAAAATCCAGGAATGATTGGAGGACACAAAATGAAAGGGAGAACTGGAATTGCACTTGCAATGCTGGGAGTCTGGGAAGTACTTGGCAGTACTGGATACTTGGGAACACACTTGTGATACTGGGATTGGAAACTCACTTATGATGCTGGGAACTGAGGGGACACAGAGACGCTGGAAACTGTGGGTACACGGGATGCCAGGAGACTGTGAGTACACGGACACACTGAAGACTGTGATTACATGGAAACGGTGTAGACTGTGGAAACACTTGAGACACTGGACTGTGAAGGCACTTGTACCACTGTAGACTGTATAGACACTGTAATAGGATTGTTCTGTAGCAGAATTAGCACCATAGCAGGATGCACTTGAGCAGAGAATGCAGGGTTGCAGGATTGCACTGTAGAAGGTTAGCACCGTAGCAGGATGCACTTGAGCAGAGAATGCAGGGTTGCAGGATTGCACTGTAGAAGGTTAGCATCGTAGCAGGATGCACTTGAGCAGAGAAATGCAGGGTTGCAGGATTGCACTGTAGAAGGTTAGCACCGTAGCAGGATGCACTTGATCAGAGAATGCAGGGTTGCAGGATTGCACTGTAGAAGGTTAGCACCAAAGCAGGATGCACTTGAGCAGAGAATGCAGGGTTGCAGGATTG
This sequence comes from Pseudophryne corroboree, assembly GCF_028390025.1. Classification (NCBI taxonomy): domain Eukaryota; kingdom Metazoa; phylum Chordata; class Amphibia; order Anura; family Myobatrachidae; genus Pseudophryne; species Pseudophryne corroboree. The sequence goes on from NC_086448.1 coordinate 528,323,753, forward strand.
CACTGTAGAAGGTTAGCACCGTAGCAGGATGCACTAGAGAATGCAGGGTTGCAGGATTGCACTGTAGAAGGTTAGCACTGTAGCAGGATGCACTTTAGCGGAGATGCAGCATTGCAAGATAGCACTGTAGAAGGTTCACAGAATAGCACTGTAGTAGAGTATGCAACGTAGCAGGATAACAGGATTGCACTGTAGCAGGATCACAGGATAGCACTGTGGTAGAGTATGCAACGTAGCAGGATAACAGGATTGCACTGTAGCAGGATCACAGGATAGCACTGGAGTAGAGTATGCAACGTAGCAGGATAACGGGATTGCACTGTAGCAGAGTAGCTACACAGGATAGCTGTTGGAGCCTGGCAGTACTATGGATAATTTTAGCAGTAGAGACCAGCATAACCAGGAACAGGAACTGAGACAACCTTGACACGATGAACTGGGAACTGGGAGCCTGTGTGGCTGGCCTATATAGTGAGTTCAGGTGCTGCTCACAGCTGTGGTAACAGCTATTTACCAAGCTGCAGATACAGAGCAGAGTGCTGAGCAGCAGAGCAGAGGGTGCCACCCCAGGCACGAACGAGAAACTGCATGGATCGTGACACCTTTCTGTATGGAGATTTTGACATCCAAAAAATTCACACATTCATAGCTCAAATTGAAGGTAAATTCAATTAAGAAAAATATTTTGTTATACACGCGCTACATAGATGATTTATTGATTGTGTGGATTGGAGAACTAGGGGAGTTACAACACATTGTGGAACAAATCAACCAGCGGGCATCTGTCATCAAATTTACCTTCAATTTGAGCTATGAAAGTGTGAATTTTTTGGATGTCAAACTCTCCATACAGGAAGGGAACATCGTAACATCAGTCTTTAAAAAAGAAACTGATAGGAATACCTTATTAACAGCAAATAGTTTCCACCCCCCGGCCTTAAAAAACGGTCTCGCAAAATCACAAATGATGCGAGTGGCTTGATTTACGAGTGATGCTACCCAAGTGGAAAGGGAAATTGACAAAGTAGTGCACAGATTTATTCAGAGAGGGTACCATAAAGATTTACTTCTGAAACATAAAGCTCAGGTGTTAGCTATACCTCGGTCCAATCTTCTGATACCTAAATCCAAACAGAAAATGGGTGACCGCATTCCATATGTTAGTGAATTCACTACAGCTAGCTCCCACATTACTAATTCTGTCAAAACTCTCTGGCCTATGATAACCTCAGATAAGGAGTTAACATCACTCAAACAGACACAACTACCTATCAGTTACAAGAGGGGACCTAACCTCAGGGATATACTGGTTAAAACAGATATAACTCCATTTACACAACCAGTCTTAACAACTAAAAAACCTGGGTGTTATCGATGTATATCCTGTACCACATGTAGTTACTTACAACTAGTGATGAGCGGGTTCGGATCCTCAGGATTCGAACCCGCCCGAACTTCACCTTTTTTTTCACGGGTCCGAGCAACTCGGATCCTCCCGCCTTGCTCGGTTAACCCGAGCGCGCCCGAATGTCATCATCCCGCGGTCGGATTCTCGCGAGATTCGTATTCTATATAAGGAGCCGCGCGTCGCCGCCATTTTTCACTTGTGCATTGGAGATGATCGTGAGAGGACGTGGCTGGTGTCCTCTCAGTTTCTATGTTCAGTGGGCTGCAAATTGTACTGCAAATATCTGTGCTCAGTGTGCTGCAAATATCTGTGCTCTGCCTGAAAAACGCTCCATATCTGACTGTGCTCAGTGTGCTGCAAATATCTGTGCTCAGTGTGCTAATTGCTTTATTGTGGGGACTGGGGACCAGCAGTATTATATAGTAGGAGGACAGTGCAGAGTTTTGCTGACCAGTGACCAGTGACCACCAGTATTATACGTTCTCTGCCTGAAAAACGCTCCATATCTGTGCTGCATTGTAGTATATAGTAGGAGGACAGTGCAGAATTTTGCTGACCACCAGTATAACTATATATATAGCAGTACGGTACAGTAGTCCACTGCTCTACCTACCTCTGTGTCGTCAAGTATACTATCCATCCATAGCTGTGGTGCTTTTCAGTTTTGCACAGTTTGCTGACCACCAGTATATACTATATAGCAGTACGGTACAAAAGGCCACTGCTCTACCTACCTCTGTGTCGTCAAGTATACTATCCATCCATACCTGTGGTGCATTTCAGTTTTTCACAGTTAACTGACCAGCAGTATATACTATATAGCAGTACGGTACAGAAGGCCACTGCTCTACCTACCTCTGTGTCGTCAAGTATACTATCCATCCATACCTGTGGTGCATTTCAGTTTTGCACAGTTTGCTGACCACCAGTATATACTATATAGCAGTACGGTACAGTAGGCCACTGCTCTACCTACCTCTGTGTCGTCAAGTATACTATCCATCCATACCTGTGGTGCATTTCAGTTTTGCACAGTTTGCTGACCACCAGTATATAATATATAGCAGTACGGTACAGTAGGCCACTGCTCTACCTACCTCTGTGTCGTCAAGTATACTATCCATCCATACCTGTGGTGCATTTCAGTTTTGCACAGTTTGCTGACCACCAGTATATACTATATAGCAGTACGGTACAGAAGGCCACTGCTCTACCTACCTCTGTGTCATCAAGTATACTATCCATCCATACCTGTGGTGCATTTCAGTTTTGCACAGTTTGCTGACCACCAGTATATAATATATGGCAGTACGGTACAATAGTCCACTGCTCTACCCACCTCTGTGTCGTCAAGTATACTATCCATCCATACCCGTGGTGCATTTCAGTTTTGCACAGTTTGCTGACCACCAGTATATACTATATAGCAGTACGGTACAGAAGGCCACTGCTCTACCTACCTCTGTGTCTCAAGTATACGATCCATCCATACCTGTGGTGCATTTCAGTTTTGCACAGTTAGCTGACCACCAGTATATACTATATAGCAGTACGGTACAGAAGGCCACTGCTCTACCTACCTCTGTGTCGTCAAGTATACTATCCATCCATACCTGTGGTGCATTTCAGTTTTGCACAGTTTGCTGACCACCAGTATATACTATATATCAGTACGGTACAGTAGGCCACTGCTCTACCTACCTCTGTGTCGTCAAGTATACTATCCATCCATACCTGTGGTGCATTTCAGTTGTGCGCAGTATATATAGTAGTAGGCCATTGCTATTGATATATTACTGGCATATAATTCCACACATTAAAAAATGGAGAACAAAAATGTGGAGGGTAAAATAGGGAAAGATCAAGATCCACTTCCACCTCGTGCTGAAGCTGCTGCCACTAGTGATGGCCGAGAAGATGAAATGCCATCAACGTCGTCTGCCAAGGCCGATGCCCAATGTCATAGTAGAGAGCATGTAAAATCCAAAAAAATAAAGCTCAGTAAAATGACCCAAAAATCTAAATCAAAATCGTCTGAGGAGAAGCGTAAACTTGCCAATGTGCCATTTACGACACGGAGTGGCAAGGAACGGCTGAGGCCCTGGCCTATGTTCAAGGCTAGTGGTTCAGCTTCACCTGAGGATAGAAGCACTCATCCTCCTGCTAGAAAACTTAAAAGAGTTAAGATGGCAAAAGCACAGCAAAGAACTGTGCGTTCTTCTAAATCACAAATCCCCAAGGAGAGTCCAATTGTGTCGGTTGTGATTCCTGACCTTCCCAACACTGGACGGGAAGAGGTTGCGCCTTCCACTATTTGCACGCCCCCTGCAAGTGCTGGAAGGAGCACCCGAAGTCCAGTTCCTGATAGTCAAATTGAAGATGTCACTGTTGAAGTACACCAGGATGAGGATATGGGTGTTGCTGGTGCTTGGGAGGAAATTGACAAGGAGGATTCTGATGGTGAGGTGGTTTGTTTAAGTCAGGCACCCGGGGAGGCACCTGTTGTCCGTGGGACGAATATGGCCATTGACATGCCTGGACAAAATACAAAAAAAAATCACCTCTTCGGTGTGAAATTATTTCAACAGAAATGCGGACAACTAGTGTCAAGCCGTGTGTTGCCTTTGTCAAGCTGTAATAAGTAGGGGTAAGGACGTTAACCACCTAGGAACATCCTCCCTTATACGTCACCTGGACGGCATTCATCAGAAGTCAGTGACAAGTTCAAAAACTTTGGATGACAGCGGAAGCAGTCCACTGACCACTAAATCCCTTCCTCTTGTAACCAAGCTCCTGCAAACCATACCACCAACTCCCTCAGTGTCAATTTCCTCCTTACACAGGAAAGCCAATAGTCCTGCAGGCCATGTCACTGGCAAGTCTGACGAGTCCTCTCCTGCTAGGGATTCCTCCGATGCATCCTTGAGTGTAACGCCTACTGCTGCTGGCGCTGCTGTTGTTGCTGCTGGGAGTCGAACGTCATCCCAGAGGGGAAGTCGGAAGACCACTTGTACTACTTCCAGTAAGCAATTGACTGTCCAACAGTCCTTTGCGAGGAAGATGAAATATCACAGCAGTCATCCAGCTGCAAAGCGGATAACTCGGGCCTTGGCAGCCTGGATGGTGAGAGACGTGTTTCCGGTATCCACCGTTAATTCACAGGGAACTAGAGACTTGATTGAGGTACTGTGTCTCTGGCACCAAATACCATCTAGGTTCCATTTCTCTAGGCAGGCGATACCGAAAATGTACACAGACGTCAGAAAAAGAGTCACCAGTGTCCTAAAAAATGCAGTTGTACCCAATGTCCACTTAACCACGGACATGTGGACAAGTGGAGCAGGGCAGACAGGATTATATGACTGTGACAGCCCACTGGGTAGATGTATTGCCTCCTGCAGCAAGAACAGCAACGGCGGCACCAGTAGCAGCATCTCGCAAATGCCAACTCGTTCCTAGGCAGGCTACGCTTTGTATCACCGCTTTCCATAAGAGGCACACAGCTGACAACCTCTTACGGAAACTGAGGAACATCATCGCAGAATGGCTTACCCCAATTGGACTCTCCTGGGGATTTGTGACATCGGACAACGCCACCAATATTGTGCGTGCATTACATCTGGGCAAATTCCAGCACGTCCCATGTTTTGCACATACATTGAATTTGGTGGTGCAGAATTATTTAAAAAACGACAGAGGCGTGCAAGAGATGCTGTCGGTGGCCCGAAGAATTGCGGGCCACTTTCGGCATTCAGCCACCGTGTGCCGAAGACTGGAGCACCAGCAAACAGTCCTGAACCTGCCCTGCCATCATCTGAAGCAAGAGGTGGTAATGAGGTGGAATTCAACCCTCTATATGCTTCAGAGGATGGAGGAGCAGTAAAAGGCCATTCAAGCCTATACATCTGCCTACGATATAGGCAAAGGAGGGGGAATGCAGCTGACTCAAGCACAGTTGAGAATGATTTCAACGTTGTGCAAGGTTCTGCAACCCTTTGAACTTGCCACACGTGAAGTCAGTTCAGACACTGCCAGCCTGAGTCAGGTCATTCCCCTCATCAGGCTTTTGCAGAAGCAGCTGGAGGCATTGAAGGAGGAGCTAAAACAGAGCGATTCCGCTAGGCATGTGGGACTTGTGGATGGAGCCCTTAATTCGCTTAACCAGGATTCACGGGTGGTCAATCTGTTGAAATCAGAGCACTACATTTTGGCCACCGTGCTCGATCCTAGATTTAAAACCTACGTTGGATCTCTCTTTCCGGCAGACACAAGTCTGCAGAGGTTCAAAGACCTGCTGGTGAGAAAATTGTCAAGTCAAGCGGAACGTGACCCGTCAACAGCTCCTCCTTCACATTCTCCCGCAACTGGGGGTGCGAGGAAAAGGCTAAGAATTCCGAGCCCACCCGCTGGCGGTGATGCAGGGCAGTCTGGAGCGAGTGCTGACATCTGGTCCGGACTGAAGGACCTGCCAATGATTACTGACATGTCGTCTACTGTCACTGCATATAATTCTGTCACCATTGAAAGAATGGTGGAGGATTATATGAGTGACCGCATCCAAGTAGGCACGTCAGACAGTCCGTACGTATACTGGCAGGAAAAAGAGGTAATTTGGAGGCCCTTGCACAAACTGGCTTTATTTTACCTAAGTTGCCCCCCCCCCCTCCAGTGTGTACTCCGAAAGAGTGTTTAGTGCAGCCGCTCACCTTGTCAGCAATCGGCGTACGAGGTGATAAAGCTAAATATTTAGCTTATAACACTCACTATATATGGGTAAGAGACTCAGTACGCAATTGGCGTATGGGGTACCGTAAGGGTACGCACTTAGCGTAACAGACGCTTAGCCATGGTCGAGACGCACATGCGGCACGCTCGCTCACAGCTTAACGCTTGGTGTCGAGCACGCTATAGGCGGCCGACTACCGTAATGCTACGCTACCAGCGTAGCGGACGCTCGTGACCACGAGGGGAACACGAGCGGCGCAGACGCTCACGGGATGACACTCAGTAAACCTTGTATGCAACTCAATGAAAGGCTGAGCCTATACTGTAAACCTTGGTTTTGTATTGTGAGCACAATGCAATGCTAATTAACCTCTATTGTATGAAAGCCTCTTGAGCGATTGAGACGCTCTGAATACTCTCAGCAATGTAATAAACACACAATACCTTGCTAAGGTTCCAAAACCTTTACTAACAATATCTAGCTATGTAAAAAGGGGAAAACAGTTAACAATTCATACACTACAAACTAACATCAATATCTAAGCAGAATAACTACACATAAATATACAATAGCGTCACAATCTTATACAATAACAGAGAGAGAGAGTATGGCAAATACAAACAGGGAATAAGTTGGTCACAGAGAGTACTTACACACTGGGAATGAATCGCAGGCGCAATCTGGTTACCAGCTCCTGGTTAGTCAATGATGAAAACCGTTGTGGGGAGAGACCTGAGCTGCTCTAGGCTGGCTGTTTATATATACACTACATACAGTACACTACAAAGGGCCCTACCATCTCATTGTTCATTGGACACAGGAATCTGTCTTCATATTACAACAAAAGGTCATAGGTTTGTTTGAACAGGTGGGCTGTGACTATTTCAGACTGCTCAGGTGGGAGGGAATCTCAGGATTTCCAACACATGGACAATGAATAAATGTCCAGAAACTACTTATAGACATAACTATACGCAGGAGCGATTAATCTTTACCTAACCAGCACTGGATTGTTTCTAATAAAATGTTCTTTAGTTAGGTACCAAACACCACTGCTCAAATCCTATCTGACCCTTCGTATCATGCAAAGAGGAATTCCTCTGTCCAGGGACCAGTCACAATAAACAAACTTTCAGTTATTATTAAGGGGAACATTACCTATAAAACATACTATTTGAATTTATTATGTAGCGATTGAGTCGCCCGCTAGACACACACAAACTCTACCGTAAATGCGCATACCACGTGCCAATGCTCACGGCCGTGGAGGCGCCGTCACGCAGCTGCGAATATGTGCACGCACGGGAGAGAATGTGCACGTGCAGCGGGCAAGAGCATGGGGTGAATATATGGCAACGTGTAGCATGATATTTTTCCGGCTTTGACAGTCCACCCTTTGGCAGTCATCAATAACTGCCACTTCCTAAAACAGTTCAAAAAGAAAAATATATGTCATCATGTAAATACCATTTTATGATTGGGAAAAGAGAGAAGAGAGGAGAAGGTGGGAAAAAGGTATGACCTAGTGAGATAGAAGAAGCATGTGTGTATGAATCCATGTTTGAGGGGTCATGTATCATCGTGCCATACGTGTTTTAAATCAAGCTTCGAGGTATTGCGAAGTATACATTTGAATTCCTTCTTATCCCGTATCAAGGGTCTGTGGATGGGCTGTCAAACTTTACCGAGCTCTTTTCGGCTTTTGGTTGCAACAAATGGGGAGCACATTTAGTTGATGATACATGAATGGGGGGGTATGTGAGTGCTGATATCTGTGTCTATATTCCCTATCGACTATGTGTTATTACCTGAAGGTTGTAGAGGTGAAGATAAGAAGCAATTATTATAAATGCAGTCATAAACTATGTGAGTTTAATATGCATTTGCCGATTGAGGTCTTGTCTGATGTCTTGTCTTTGTTAGGCGCCGAGGGTCCGCCCGTCAGTGCGGCCCGGCGCCTAGCAACTAGGGACGCCGCATGCGGACAGCCGCCGGCTCCCTAGCAACGCTAGACGCCGGGCGCACGGAGCCGCTCAGACCCTAGCAACGGGGACGCCACTGTCGGACCGCGTTCCCCGTTGCTGGGTCTAGATTAATCACCTCATTGGTATCCTGGCCGTGCAGCATGCAGCTGCACGGCATGATTGTTAATTACCCTGTCTGGCTCCTGATTGGAGAGCTCCCAGTTAAAAGCACTCTCTGGACTTCTCACAGACGCCGGTAATAGCTTCCTGTTTGCTGTGTCTGTTGCAGAGAGTTTTCCAGTCCTGTCTATCCGGTCGTTCCTGTCCTCAGTGGTCCAATACTCGGAAGTTGTCATCTTTTCCTGGAGTCCTGACCGAGCACCTTTAACATCCTGTGGTGTTCGTGAGTCGCGGCGTAGCCGTGTGTTGCGGCTTGACCGCTTACTATTTATTATTTGGTTATATTGTGTTTCGGAGCTTTTGCGGAGGATTCCGCTCCCACAAATCCACTCTGGTATCCAGCGGTGCTGGATAGGAGTTACGGATTCGTGGATTTTTGGTTGTCCTTTTCCCTGGCGGTTTGTCCGCACATACTTCTGGTTTAAGTTAGTTAGCTTGTAGCCCCTGGCCTGGTTGCTTAGTCAGAGGGCCCCTTGTTATCACCCTGTCTCGGATTTCCCTTTGTCTCCCATTAAGACCTGAGGGGGCATCGGAGTTGGGCAGACATAATCCGCCCTTCAAACGCGGCTGCCATGGGCTCAAGCAACCATAGTCTCGCAGGGGATTTCTGATAACACGGGCGAGACAACGGAGTTAGGGCGCCAGGGGTTACTAGGCTTTCCTGCTCCCGTAACCAGCATTCCATTCCAGTACTCTGACCTCCGTCATAAGATCACCTCTGGTCAGACGTACTGGTATCATAACATTATTACCGGCCAGACTAAAATTTAAAATTAAACAGGGTTTGATTTTTTCCCTTATTTCAGTTTGGAAGATTTGTCGGCCTCATGAATCCCACTGGTGTAGGGCCAAATCCTGGCCAGCTTCTAGTTAGTCAGATTCAAGAACTTACTCAGATGGTTCAGGATCTATCCCTTCGGGTGAGGTCACAGGAAGATCTGTTACGGACTTCCCCGAGGGTCGTTCCTGAACCAAAAATGCATTTGCCTGACCGTTTTTCTGGGGATAGAAAGCAGTTTTTTAATTTTAAAGAGTCTTGTAAACTTTATTTTCGTTTAAGACCAGTCTCCTCAGGTACGGTATCTCAGCGGGTCGGAATTATTATTTCTTTACTTCAGGGGGATCCCCAGACCTGGGCTTTTGGTTTAAGAACTGACGATCCGGCATTGTTGTCTGTAGACGCCTTTCTGGGGTCTTTAGGGCTATTGTATGATGACCCTGATAGAGAGGCATCCGCCGAGAGTCATTTGCGTGCTCTCAGACAGGGTAAGAATCCCGCAGAGATTTATTGTACGGAGTTTCGCCGTTGGTCGAACGACTGTGGATGGAATGACCCAGCCCTGCGCAGTCAGTTTCGCCTCGGCTTATCTGAGTCTATAAAAGACAGTCTCCTTCAGTATCCCGCTCCTGAGACTCTTGATAAACTCATGGAGCTTTCTATTAAGATTGATCGTCGTCTCAGAGAGCGGAGGGCTGAAAAAGGAGCATCTGTCGGGTCTACTCCTGGTGTTTTTTCCATTCCTGTGGACCTAGAGGAGCCCATGCAGATAGGTCTCTCCAAGCTGTCTCCTGAAGAAAGAACCAGAAGGCAAAATTCTGGTCTTTGTTTGTACTGTGGGAGTAAGGGACATTTTGCCCGTAATTGTCCGAACAAGTCGGGAAACGCCTCGACCAAGTGAATTGTGAGGGGGTTCACTTTGGTCTGCAGCTTATCTCCTCAAATAATTCACTGTTAGTCCCAGCTAAAGTTTCCTTTGGCAGCCTCTGTTCCTCGGTGTCGGCTTTTGTTGACAGTGGAGCTGCAGGGAACTTTATGGACTTAACGTGGGCCAAGGCCTTAGGTATTCCTCAGTTAGCCTTGGGTAGGTGTATCACCATGCATGGTTTAGATGGGAGTCCCTTGTCCAATGGGGTTATTTCTCTCTGTACACCTCCTGTACTATTTTCGGTAGGAGCTCTTCATTCCGAAAAAATTGAATTTTTCCTTACCCATTGCACAGCAGTTCCAGTGGTTCTGGGTCACCCTTGGCTGGCCTTTCATAATCCCATCATTGATTGGCAGTCGGGGGAGATCTCACAGTGAGGTACCATCTGTAATAAGGAATGTATTACGCTTCCCATCAGAATAGCTGCTGTCATTCCCGCACCCATTCCTGTGGAATACCAGGATTTTGTTGATGTATTTTCCAAGGGCAATGCGGACATTCTGCCTCCCCATCGGCCTTATGATTGTGCTATTGAGCTAATTCCTGGTGCCACTTTGCCTTAGGGAAGGTTATATGCATTGTCCGGACCAGAAACTGTGGCCATGAATGAATATGTTAAAGAAAGCCTAGGGAAAGGATTTATCAGGCCGTCTAAATCCCCTTTAAGTGCAGGCTTCTTCTTTGTGGAGAAGAAGGATGGATCACTCAGACCTTGCATTGACTTTAGAGCCTTGAATAAAATCTCAGTAAAAAATACTTACCCTTTGCCGCTGATTTCTGTCCTCTTTGATCAGCTACGTTCGGCTGTGAATTTTTCTAAGATTGACCTGAGAGGAGCATATAACCTCATCCGAATCAAGTCAGGGGATGAGTGGAAAACGGCATTCAGTACTCAGTCGGGTCACTATGAGTATCTGGTTATGCCATTCGGCCTGTCTAACGCTCCGGCAGTTTTCCAGGATCTCATTAACGATGTGCTCCGTGATTTTCTTGGAAGATTCGTAGTAGTCTATTTAGACGATATCTTGATATATTCTGACTCTATTGAACAACACGTTACCCAGGTGCGTCAGGTTCTAAAAAAATTACGTGAAAATCACCTATATGCCAAGCTGGAGAAGTGTGAATTTCATGTCACGGAGGTATCCTTTTTAGGGTACATTATTTCCCCTCGGGGATTCTGTATGGAACCGAAGAAGCTCCAAGCCATCCTTAGTTGGGCGCAACCCACCAACTTAAAAGCAATTCAGCACTTTTTAGGGTTTGCGAATTATTATAGAAGATTTATTCACTCTTTCTCCGACCTAGTTGCTCCCATTGTGGCACTGACTAAGAAGGGAGCGGATCCAACCAACTGGTCACGTGAAGCTGAGTTATCTTTTCAGGCCTTGAAACAAGCCTTTGTCTCAGCCCCGGTCCTCAGACATCCCAACCCAGAATTGCCTTTCATTGTTGAGGTTGATGCCTCGGAGGTTGGAGTAGGGGCTATCCTATCTCAGAAGGATCCGGATTCTCTAGAATTACATCCTTGTGCCTTTATGTCCAGGAAATTCTCATCTGCTGAATCCAACTACGATGTTGGTAACCGGGAATTACTGGCTATTAAATGGGCTTTCGAGGAGTGGAGGCATTGGCTTGAGGGAGCAACACATACCATTTCAGTTTTGACTGATCACAAAAATCTTCAGTACATTGAATCAGCTAAACGGCTGAATGCCCGGCAAGCTCGTTGGGCTTTATTTTTTACTCGTTTCAAGTTTATTATCACCTTCAGGCCAGGTTCCAAGAATGCCAAGGCGGATGCCCTGTCACGCAGTTTTCTTCCAGTTCATGATAACAGTCCTGTTACTCCCATACTTCCGTCTTCAGTCATTCGGGCAGGCCTCACACAAGATTTATTTACCCAGTTAAAGCAGCTTCAACATCAAGCTCCTGGAAATACTCCTGCTGGTCGTCTTTATGTCCCTGAGTTTTTGAGAGCAACTGTTTTGACGGAGTTTCATGATAGCAAAGTTGCCGGGCATCCGGGGATCGCTAAGACTTTGGAATTAGTCTCCCGCTCAGTATGGTGGCCTGGTCTTTCCAAAGACATTAAGGAGTTTGTTTTTTCGTGTCAGGTCTGTGCACAGCATAAAGTTCCCCGTTCCTTGCCTATCGGTCAACTTATGCCCTTGAATGTTCCTCTCAGGCCATGGTCTCATATTTCCATGGATTTTGTGGTGGACCTCCCTCTGTCAGCCGGATGCCGAGTCATATGGGTGGTAGTTGACCGTTTTAGCAAGATGGCCCATTTCATTGCTCTTCCCCGATTGCCATCTGCCCAGGGATTGGCAGTTTTGTTCCTCCGCCATGTTTTCAGACTCCATGGGTTACCCACTGATATTGTTTCTGATCGGGGTCCACAATTCATTGCACAATTTTGGAAGTCTTTTTGTGCCTCTTTAAAGATGAAATTGTCTTTAACGTCTGGCTACCATCCCCAATCCAACGGGCAGACTGAGCGAGTTAATCAATCATTAAAACAATATTTGCGTTTGTACTTGGCCAAACTCCAAAATGACTGGTCCGAGTTTCTTCCGTTGGCGGAGTTTGCTTACAACAATGCCTGTCATTCCTCCACCAATGTGTCTCCATTTTTTACAGTTTTTGGTTTTCACCCCAGAGCTAATTCCTTTTTTCAACATTCCTCTGTCTCCTCACTGACCTTGACCGCTCATCTCAGACTCATTTGGAGAAAAGTGCACCTTGCTCTCAGAAAAGCGGCATTTCGGGAGAAAAAATTTTCTGACAGGCTCCGGCGGCCGTGCACTTTTAAAGTTGGAGATAGGGTGTGGTTGTCGACTCGCAACATTAGACTTCGACAAACCTCAGCCAGATTGGGCCCTAAATTTATTGGACCATTTCATATTATAAAAAAAATCAATCCAGTTGCTTTCCGGTTACGTTTACCAAGAACTCTCCGGATCGGAAATACTTTCCATTGCTCCCTGTTGAAACCATACGTTTCTTCCAGTAGATTTCCTCGGAAGATCTCTCAGGGGAAATCACCAATAGATGTACAGGGTCAGCAGGAGTTCTTGGTGGAGAAGGTTCTCGATTCCAAGTTGTCCCGGGGTCGGCTTTATTTTTTGGTACATTGGAGAGGTTATGGTCCAGAAGAAAGGTCTTGGGTCCTGGATGAGGATCTCCATGCCCCGAGGCTCAAAAAGGCATTTTTTCGAGAATTTCCTCAGAAACCTGGCCTTAGGGGTTCCTTGACCCCTCCTCGAGGGGGGGGTACTGTTAGGCGCCGAGGGTCCGCCCGTCAGTGCGGCCCGGCGCCTAGCAACTAGGGACGCCGCATGCGGACAGCCGCCGGCTCCCTAGCAACGCTAGACGCCGGGCGCACGGAGCCGCTCAGACCCTAGCAACGGGGACGCCACTGTCGGACCGCGTTCCCCGTTGCTGGGTCTAGATTAATCACCTCATTGGTATCCTGGCCGTGCAGCATGCAGCTGCACGGCATGATTGTTAATTACCCTGTCTGGCTCCTGATTGGAGAGCTCCCAGTTAAAAGCACTCTCTGGACTTCTCACAGACGCCGGTAATAGCTTCCTGTTTGCTGTGTCTGTTGCAGAGAGTTTTCCAGTCCTGTCTATCCGGTCGTTCCTGTCCTCAGTGGTCCAATACTCGGAAGTTGTCATCTTTTCCTGGAGTCCTGACCGAGCACCTTTAACATCCTGTGGTGTTCGTGAGTCGCGGCGTAGCCGTGTGTTGCGGCTTGACCGCTTACTATTTATTATTTGGTTATATTGTGTTTCGGAGCTTTTGCGGAGGATTCCGCTCCCACAAATCCACTCTGGTATCCAGCGGTGCTGGATAGGAGTTACGGATTCGTGGATTTTTGGTTGTCCTTTTCCCTGGCGGTTTGTCCGCACATACTTCTGGTTTAAGTTAGTTAGCTTGTAGCCCCTGGCCTGGTTGCTTAGTCAGAGGGCCCCTTGTTATCACCCTGTCTCGGATTTCCCTTTGTCTCCCATTAAGACCTGAGGGGGCATCGGAGTTGGGCAGACATAATCCGCCCTTCAAACGCGGCTGCCATGGGCTCAAGCAACCATAGTCTCGCAGGGGATTTCTGATAACACGGGCGAGACAACGGAGTTAGGGCGCCAGGGGTTACTAGGCTTTCCTGCTCCCGTAACCAGCATTCCATTCCAGTACTCTGACCTCCGTCATAAGATCACCTCTGGTCAGACGTACTGGTATCATAACAGTCTTGATGTACATGTTGTCTGATGTCTCTCGGTGCTTTTGCTATAAATAGCGACAAAAGCTTTTCCAGTGTCCATGAAATTACAGTCTCTAAGGTATTTGGGCTATCGTAAAAATTTAAAGTCACTAGGGATATTGGGGGTCTGTGGTATAGTCCATCAATGGTCTGTATTAAAAGAGGTTGTCAAATTCTTCTTCCAAGTGGATGTCTTTGTACCTTGGAGGAAAACAAAGGAGAAACGGGTGAAAGAAACGGACCGTGGAATCACATTTTCATCACAACATTGTCTCTATCGTTGGGTCATAAATCAAATTAGTTGTTGTTATTACAGTGTCCTCGCTCCTCAAACTCATCACTCTAGTACTACCTTTACACTTCGTTAAAGCCCTAACGCATCTAAATATCAGGCCAACCAATATGACGACTCCTAGAATACACAAAAGAAATTTCCCTACATCCATAATAATACTTTGGGCCCATTCTCCTAAACCAGAGAACCAATTTCGTGGGTTCAACCATGACACCCAACTGGTCAGCTCATTACGCCACAGCGGTGAGAGTGAGATTATGTATCCTCCGGAACTCCCATTTTAATTGCAAAATGTCATCCATCTTTTGGTCTATGACCTCGGCCAGGTCCTCCGTGCTGTTTGTGATATACGTGCAGCATTTTATTCCATATTGAGTTGCTAGGGTAACACAATACCCGCCTGTCACAGCTGTGAGATAATTGAGAATCATCCTATGCTGAACCAGTTCTGTTTTGTAGGCTTGTAACTCTTTCCCAGTGTACCTGAATGTGTCGTCATACATTTCGGTGATATTGTCTAATAAATTTGCAAGCGCAGATATATATCTATAATTTATCACTCCTCTGGCGGTGCGAGTGATATCTAACGCGAGTAGGACTTGAATCCCGGTGGATTCATGGATCAGGTCAGAGGCTGGATGCTCTGTTCTTTCTACTAGGTGTCGTTTAACGATGTGCTCGTAATGAGTGTGAGTATAAGGAGCTTGGGCACTGCAGTGAATATCTTTCATTTTGTTATGGGATACAGTCATTACTTCAGGCAGTACTTTTCCAATATAACATAATCCCTCTGAGTTTGGGGCAAGCCACTTATACGCCTTCCTCCCGCATATGAAATATGCATCATCGGGGAGAACATATGGGACGGAGTATGACATTACCATGTTACAAATTTTCCATGTGAAATCTCCTAACCCTAATTCTCCCATCTGTTTAGTACACGTATCTGTTTGTACGACATGTGCACAGTATCCTGGTGATACTTCTCCAACTCGCATAGTCCTACTTCCTAAAGTGTACCTATACCGGAAAAATTTTCTATGGTCGGCTATCTGGCGTATAAGTTCTGTGTCTATGGGGATTCTGTCGGCTCTGTATGAAAAGGTCATGGTTTGATTACTCCATGACACTTCCCAATTTCCCGGCTTTCGGGGATTGGAAATGTTAAAGCATACTAACGACCTATCCACATGATACTGGTGGAGCTTCAAACTAGGAGGACTAGAGATATTAAACCTCTTGTCCACCGGCCTCCCACCACTTAGCTCAAGTACCTCTCCTACAGTTAAAGGGAATGGTACTAGTCCTGATTTGCTATGACCTTGAGGTACTTGAGAGCATACCCAACAGTCTGTCTGGTTTAACACTTTACCCACTAAGGAGTGATAGTCACTCAATGGATGCCGGTCCATGTGGATATTAAAACTGGACTGACATTTCTTGATGCACCCATCCTCAACTATGTTGTCGCAATGCCTACAGATGCAGTTCTCTTCAGCTAACAATCCTTCACAATGTCTATAAATAACATGGCTGCTAGATCGTTTTCTGGTACTCGCCTTTGCTCGGTGATTGTGTTTCTATTGGAAATTTACACCTCCGTCTCTGTCATCAGAACCCATTCCAGATCCTTTCTCGACCTCACTGGTACTCTCACCGAAACAGACTGCTCTGGTCAACATCATGGTCAACAGGAAAACACGGACTGCAGTCTCTTGGGGCGAGTCCATCTTACAGGAGGAGAAAGAGAAATTTGTAATGGGGGTACAAAAAAAATACTTTGAGGGGAAAGAAAAATGTTACGATGTCTTATGTCCTCTAGTCTTGTTGTTCCTCTTGCTCTGCTGTCATCTCAAAGGTGCTGTCTCTCAGTCTTCCAAACGAACATTCCGGTGATACAATATTCCTTCCAAATCTGCGATCTTTCTGTAAGGAGCAAAAATCTTGCATTACCATTTGTCTAACTGATGTGTGACATACCATCTTTAAAACATAAGAACATGAGAGAGAAGAGAGAAAAAAAAAAAACGAGAGAGAGAACAATTGATCACATTTTACATTAAACAACAAACAAAAAACCATTGTCAGGTCTTCCGTTCACCATCAGGCTGTCACACAAACACATCCATTGGTATCTTTGCGCAGTCCCCTCCCCACCAGTATTTCCACACTCCACCCTTTTGTGCCTAGCCAGGACACACAGATGTCGGTAGGTCACACTGGGGTTAGGTAGACTTCTGCAAAGACCAAGTAGCTATGTGATGTTTGAGTTCTGCCGATGAACGTCAGAGATGGGGAAAAAGAAACATTTACAAATAAATTACAACATTTTACCCGGCCGTTCCTGTGTCTACAAGGAACTGACCTCCCAATATCATTAACTGTAACCTCAGGTTTACTATCAGTCCTAATGATCACCTTTCCTGATTGCATATTACAGGTGCGGCCCAAACTCCTTCCTATATGATCCCTGATTACAATTTTGTGTGTCATAACTTTGCTCATGTCTTTGTCTAGGGGGTTTATATACCTTCTGTGGTTCTTTAAACCTACAATCTCATGCATAATGACCTTCCTTCTGGCAATTATAACACCTTATCACCTTTGACTTACCCACAGGGATCTGAGGCCTCTTACCTCTCTGTGCTTCCCTGTGCTTGATGATGTTTTGCTCATGCCCAACGGCGGACTTCCTTAATGCAGTCACCGAGATATTCCTCCAGTTTGGGTTGGTGGTCTGTACCCTTGTTTTCAATACTTCCTTTAAACCATTCATTAATACCTTAACCGCTATCTCTCTATGCGGTGTATTTGTTTTGATGTCCGTGATCCCAGTGTCTCTAGCCATTACTTGCAGTGCTCGATTGAAGTAATCAGAAGTACTTTCCCCTTCTCCTTGTCTTATGGAGAGGATTTTGTTCCACTTGACAATGGCTGGGAAATATACTCCTAACTGCCGGTTGATCTGCTTAATACATTCCTGATTGTGTTCCTCCGTACGAGGTACCTCTGTGTCTAATTTACAATCAGCAATAAATTTCGCAGGGTCAACGCTGGAGGGCAAGCATGCCCTCAGCACTGCCCGCCAATCTTTGTTGGTGGGTTCTGTGGAGTTTCCTAGTTCTTTAATAAATCTCTGACATGCAACTAGATCTTTCCTAGGATCAGGGAATTCAGACATGATTGCTCTCAATTCCATCCGGGACCAGGGACGGCGCATTGCACTGTCCCTGGCGGAAATGATTCCCACCCTGACAGGATCAAATTCAACTACATCATCTTGTGTTGGTTCTACAATATGAGGTACATTTGTTTGTGCGTGATATATAACACCGTACGTAACTGTGGACACGACCTCACCTGACCCTCTGTTAGGGGGTTTGATTACTGCCTTTACCGATTTGGTCGCATCCACCTGGATGTCTTGTATGATGGCTGCTGGAAAAGGTTCCGACATCGTGCTGGGTTCACTTTCTTGCTGGTAATCCTGAGGGAAGTTTAACATGGGGTGCAACTTGCATGGGTTAACAGTTGTACATTTAACAGTATTACAATTATTCTTGTTACATTTATTACAATTATTCTTATCATCTATACAGTTGCTAAGTGCATGTTTATCAAACACCAGTGTGCCTTTCTCTGTGACCACTTTCTCTCCTGTTATGTATGGTGGTGGGGGAGCGGTGGCTATCAGTTTTCTGACAGGGTTAGATCCAGCTGCTTGAGCCAATCCTCTTTGTATTTCACCTTCCTGTTGCCATAACTGT
Organism: Pseudophryne corroboree; assembly: GCF_028390025.1. Taxonomy (NCBI): domain Eukaryota; kingdom Metazoa; phylum Chordata; class Amphibia; order Anura; family Myobatrachidae; genus Pseudophryne; species Pseudophryne corroboree. The sequence goes on from NC_086448.1 coordinate 528,342,066, forward strand.
AAATAATCATAATGTTTGATCCGTTTCTTTGCAGATTTAATGAGACATATCCTTCTCCTTAGATTTTGTAACACCTCGGGGCCAAAACTGCCTACCCGTGGGAACTTTTCCCCGTCATGCACAGTCATTCTTTCCCATTCATTGAATAAAACCTCTGTGTGTGATCCATCTCGGACCTCCTGGTCTGTATCGCACGTTATAGACCTTGCCGACCTTATGGGCCGGTTTACTAAATCAACCTGAACCAGGGTTGATCGCCCCCTACCTGAACAACTGGCCCCCATCTTTGCAGGTGTTGCTTTCACTACCTCTGACCTTCAAATCAGGGTCTCCAGCGAACCCTTACAAAAACCAAGATGTCCGGGGTAGGCTGACGGTGAAAGTTCAACCGAGTGCTTTCACCCACTTCTCGCCCACGTTGGCCAGTACTGCAATCACTGACTCAGAGCTGCTGTACCCAACCTAGGGCCCCTATGAACCTTTATTTACTGTGGCGTGTTGGACCTACCAGTCCCCAGCAAGTATCGGTTGTTAGAGAATTCCCGAGTGACCAGCGAACCTCCCTTAAAATAAAAAAAATTACACAAATCACGTTAGAATGTACAAATAGCGTTTATGACCCCTCTAGCGTACGCAAATGGTACTGGGTCAAGTTACTAACTAATGCACACAATTACGTGCGGTACAATCGTTCTGCACATAAGCAACTAATCTTATGTGCGGAGCGACCAGTGGAATCGAAAATTGTGGCTACGAATTCCTTCAGCCAGAGCTTAATGGCCTATATGGGTACCGCACCAACCCTTCCTGGTGTTGTGCTCCTTTACTCTTTATCTATAGCGGACTTCCTAGTCTGCTGTACCTAGACCTCCTGGTCTGTTTCTGGACCTCCTTGTCCGTGACCTCCTGGTCTGTGCTACAGTAGACCTCCTGGTCTGCTATACTCTAATGCTCTTCTTTTAATATGTTTAACAAGGGATGCCTCCCAAGCCACCGTGCCGTCACTTACACGTATGTACCTCACGAGAACTCAATGATTTCCTGTGGTTCCACCCAAAATTTAGAAACATATATGTATACACACACTTTCACCTCATATACTCTTTACTTTCATTTCTGCGCAGAAATCCCTTTCATTCAGAATCGCAGGCTAATCCCGAGGAGTTGCAACTAGAGAAGGATCTATTAGCTTAAAATTTTGGACACTGAGATTTGACTTGCGCTATTATCGCGTTGCCTCCTTATCGCCTAACTAAAACAATACTATCGTGTGATTTGTATCACGTGGGCATACCCAGACGCTCTGTTGCGTAATATACGCTCCGTGCGTCGGTCCTTGTGTCGCGTACGCTCGTTCTGCCTCTTGTTAGAGACACGTGTACGCAGGCCAGATATGTCCACAGTAACACAACTAACACATTTATAGTAATGTAAATGATTTTTAACTGTAATCATCTACTAAGCACCACACAGATCTTTCCTTGTATCTTTAGGCAAAGCCGTGTGCGTGTTTTACAATTTACCCCTTAACGTATTATTTTTACTTTTAACTACCAATAGCAACAAATCTTTCTCAGCACGTTATCAATTATAAATGGCAAACAGGAAAGTGAGATATGTGAAAATACACAAATGAAAATGCAATTCTAAATTAATCTAATAACATACATTGATGTAAGCACGCACATATAGATATTACATATATGTACTAATCACTATTACATATATGAGACCCTATTCAGTGCTTCTAATTTGCATATGAATGTGCGATTTCTTTCACTGCTGGGAGAGGAAAAAAAAAAAACCCCAGTTATACAGGTTAATTTGCACTTCAATGGCTATCCTACACCAAGCAGAGAATCCTAGAATAGGGAGGTAAAGAAACCAAAAAAAAAACAAAAAAAAACAACTTTGTTTTATCTGTGTATCGTTCTTAAATCAAATACTCATTCCACTATTAACTTATATCAAACTCTATCTGAACCACTCATGATTGACCATGACATGGACTAAACAAATGCATTAAAAACTCATTAAATGATGATTTCTTTTTGACAATGGATGGCTGATTATTTCCTGAGTCAACTGAAAATCAGCCGCTTAGAAAAAAAAAATTTGACCTTCCCAAAATGGCCACTGCTCCTCCCCCTTCCACATCCATGAGGGTTACACAAAATGGAAGACAGACCATGCGGCTCCTTTTGTCACAAAGAAAATCATCATGCCAGCCCCTGAAGTTATTTTTAAGCCTGGGTAAAAATTATCACGCTATGCAGAGCGATTAAAAATACTGTTAAACCTATTTAAACAGACAAGCCATCCAATCTGCGTGTGCAGTTGGCACCAAATAGAAATAAAAACCAGATTTACAAAGACAATAGCTTAATGTTCCTACCTTCTTCGGATTCCACCAGCATCCCTACAAGCCAAAAGAATCAGACGCAGACTCTCATCTGATCAGCACTACAAGATACTACCTTTCCTCCCTTTGCTGATCGATAAAGTCTGCGCATTTTCGCCGGACTGCGGATATGAGATGGACCGGACTTGCCCAATTGATAAAGCTAAATATTTATCTTATAACATTCACTATATATGGGTAAGAGACTCAGTACGCAATTGGCGTATGGGGTACCGTAAGGGTACGCACTTAGCGTAACAGACGCTTAGCCGTGGTCGAGACGCACATGCGGCACGCTCGCTCACAGCTTATAACGCTTGGTGTCGAGCACGCTATAGGTGGCCGACTACCGTAATGCTACGCTACCAGCGTAGCGGACGCTCGTGACCATGAGGGGAACACGAGCGGCGCAGACGCTCACGGGATGACACTCAGTAAACCTTGTATGCAACTCAATGAAAGGCTGAGCCTATACTGTAAACCTTGGTTTTGTAATGTGAGCACAATGCAATGCTAATTAACCTCTATTGTATGAAAGCCTCTTGAGCGATTGAGACGCTCTGAATACTCTCAGCAATGTAATAAACACACAATACCTTGCTAAGGTTCCAAAACCTTTACTAACAATATCTAGCTATGTAAAAAGGGGAAAACAGTTAACAATTCATACACTACAAACTAACATCAATATCTAAGCAGAATAACTACACATAAATATACAATAGCGTCACAATCTTATACAATAACAGAGAGAGAGAGTATGGCAAATACAAACAGGGAATAAGTTGGTCACAGAGAGTACTTACACACTGGGAATGAATCGCAGGCGCAATCTGGTTACCAGCTCCTGGTTAGTCAATGATGAAAACCGTTGTGGGGAGAGACCTGAGCTGCTCCAGGCTGGCTGTTTATATATACACTGCATACAGTACACTACAAAGGGCCCTACCATCTCATTGTTCATTGGACACAGGAATCTGTCTTCATATTACAACAAAAGGTCATAGGTTTGTTTGAACAGGTGGGCTGTGACTATTTCAGACTGCTCAGGTGGGAGGGAATCTCAGGATTTCCAACACATGGACAATGAATAAATGTCCAGAAACTACTTATAGACATAACTATACGCAGGAGCGATTAATCTTTACCTAACCAGCACCGGATTATTTCTAACAAAATGTTCTTTAGTTAGGTACCAAACACCACTGCTCAAATCCTATCTGACCCTTCGTATCATGCAAAGAGGACTTCCTCTGTCCAGGGACCAGTCACAATAAACAAACTTTCAGTTATTATTAAGGGGAACATTACCTATAAAACATACTATTTGAATTTATTATGTAACGATTGAGTCGCCCGCTAGACGCACACAAACTCTACCGTAAATGCGCATACCACGTGCCAATGCTCACGGCCGTGGAGGCGCCGTCACGCAGCTGCGAATATGTGCACGCACGGGAGAGAATGTGCACGTGCAGCGGGCAAGAGCATGGGGTGAATATATGGCAACGTGTAGCATGATATTTTTCCGACTTTGACAGAGGTTACTTCCAGAAAATGTGGAGAAGATGATGTTCATCAAAATGAATTATAATCAATTCCTCCGTGGAGACATTCACCAGCAATTGCCTCCAGAAAGTACACAGGGACCTGAGATGGTGAATTTCAGTGGGGACGAATTAATAATCTGTGAGGAGGGGGATGTACACAGTGAAAGGGGTGAGGAATCGGACGATGAGGAGGAGGTGGACATCTAGCCAGTTTGTGCAAGGAGAGATTGATTTCTTCTTTTTTAGTGGGGGCCCAAACCAACCAGTTATTTGAGTCACAGTCATGTGGCAGACCCTGTCGCTGAAATGATGGGTTTGTTAAAGTGTGCATGTCCTGTTTATACAACATAAGGGTGGATGGGAGGGCCCAAGGACAATTCCATCTTGCACCTCTTTTTTCTTTCATTTTTCTTTGCATCATGTGCTGTTTGGGGACTATTTTTTTGAAGTGCCATCCTGCCTGACACTGCAGTGCCACTCCTAGATGGGCCAGGTGTTTGCGTCGGCCACTTGTGTCGCTTAGCTTAGCCATCCAGCGACCTTGGTGCAGCTCTTTTTTTCTTTGCATCATGTGCTGTTTGGGGACTATTTTTTAAATCTGCCATCCAGTCTGACACTGCAGTGCCACTCCTAGATGGGCCAGGTGTTTGTGTCGGCCACTTGGGTCGCTTAGCTTAGCCATCCAGCAACCTTGGTGCACCTCTTTTTTTCTTTGCATCATGTGCTGTATGGGGACTATTTTTTAAATCTGCCATCCTGTCTGACACTGCAGTGCCACTCCTAGATGGGCCAGGTGTTTGTGTCGGCCACTTGGGTCGCTTAGCTTAGTCACACAGCTACCTCATTGCGCCTCTTTTTTTCTTTGCATCATGTGCTGTTTGGGGACTATTTTTTTGAAGTGCCATCCTGTCTGACACTGCAGTGCCACTCCTAGATGAGCCAGGTGTTTGTGTCGGCCACTTGGGTCGCTTAGCTTAGTCATCCAGCGACCTTGGTGCAAATTTTAGGACTAAAAATAATATTGTGAGGTGTGAGGTGTTCAGAATAGACTGAAAATGAGTGGAAATTATGGTTATTGAGGTTAATAATACTATGGGATCAAAATGACCCCCAAATTCTATGATTTAAGCTGTTTTTGAGGGTTTTTTGTAAAAAAAACACCCGAATCCAAAACACACCCGAATCCGACAAAAAATGTTCAGGGAGGTTTTGCCAAAACGCGTCCGAATCCAAAACACGGCCTCGGAACCAAATCCAAAACCAAAACACAAAACCCGAAAAATTTCCGGTGCACATCACTACTTACAACCTGGTTACAGCTTTAATCATCCACACACTGGCAAAAAATCAAAATCCAACTTGTGATGATGCGTACCACGAAGTTTGTGGTATACATGATTACATGCCCCTGTGGGTTAAGTTATATAGGCCAGACAACAAGAATGTTCAAAGAAAGAATGGTCACACATCGATCATCTATTAAACAAGCTTTGGAGGGCAAGGAATCTGATTTGCCGGTCACTAGACATTTTAAGGAGAACAACCACCAATTATCCTGTCTACGATATAAAATAATTAGATAGATATATATAGTTCTTTGTATACATATGTGCTATGGTAGTATTGTGCCTTTGATCATTGGGGGTCATTCTGAGTTGTTCGCTCGCTAGCAGTTTTTAGCAGCCGTGCAAACGCTATGCCGCCTCCCACCGGGAGTGTATTTTACCTTTGCAGAAGTGCGAACGAAAGTATCGCAGAGCGGCTACAAAATTATTTTGTGCAGTTTCAGAGTAGCTTCAGACCTACTCAGCGCTTGCGATCACTTCAGACTTTTCAGTTCCTGTTTTGACGTCACAAACACGCCTGCGTTCGCCCAGCCATGCCTGCGTTTTTCCTGGCACGCCTGCATTTTTTTGAACACTCCCTGAAAGCGGTCAGTTGACACCCAGAAACGCCCTCTTCCTGTCAATCACTCTGCGGTCAGCAGTGCGACTGAAAAGCTTCACTAGACCTTGTGTGAAACTACAACGGTCACTGTAATAGTACAATGCGCGTGTGCATTGCACCGCATACGCATGCGCAAAAGTGCAGTTTTTTTACCTGATCGCTGCACAGCGAACGAAAGCAGCTAGCGAATGAAAGCAGCTAGCGATCAACTCGGAATGACCCCCTTTATTATTAGTGATGAGCGGGTTCGGTTTCTCGGAAACCGAACCCCCCCGAACTTCACCCTTTTTACACGGGTCTGAGCCATACTCGGATTCTCCCGTATGGCTCGGGTAACCCGAGCGCACCCGAACGTCATCATCCCGCTGTCGGACTCTCGCGAGATTCGGATTCTATATAAGCAGCCGCGCGTCGCCGCCAGTTTCACTCGTGCATTGGAAATGTTAGGGAGAGGACGTGGCTGGCGTCCTCTCCGTTATTGTTGAACTTGATTGTGCTGTGCACTATTGCTTAATTGTGGGGAGAGCAGGGGAGCAGCTGTATATAGTAGGAGTACAGTGCAGAGTTTTGCTGATCAGTGACCACCAGTTATCCGTTCTCTGCCTGAAAAAAACGCTCCATATCTGTGCTCAGTGTGCTGCATATATCTGTGCTCACACTGCTTAATTGTGGGGACTGGGGAGCAGCTGTATTATATAGCAGGAGTACAGTGCAGAGTTTTGCTGACAGTGACCACCAGTATACGTTGTCTGCCTGAAAAACACTCCATATCTGTGCTCAGTGTGCTGCTTTATTGTGGGGACTGGGGACCACCAGTATAATATTATATAGAAGCAGTAAAGTGCAGAGTTTTGCTGACCAGTGACCACCAGTATATAATATATAGCATTACGGCAGTGCCGTAACTAGGCATTTTAGCGCTGTGTGCAAGAAACGACATTGGCGCCCCCCCTTGCAAGATAGGGGTAGTGTGCGCCGTAGGCGCGCCAAAAATATATAGGGGCGTGGCTTCATGGGGAAGGGGCGTGGCCACAAAATAATAGCAATTCATACAACGGTGCACAGTAGTCTCCATTATTCAAATTACGCTGCACAGTAGCGCCACTACACCAGGTAGAGCCCCTTTTATACATTACAGTAGACAGCGTCCCCCTTTTTACACATTACAGCAGACAGTCCCCCTTTTTACACATTGCGGCAGCCAGTCCCCCTTTTTACACATTGCGGCAGCCAGGCCCCCTTTTTACACATTGCGGCAGCCAGGACCCCTTTTTACACATTGCGGCAGCCAGGACCCCTTTTTACACATTGCGGCAGCCAGTCCCCCTTTTTACACATTGCGGCAGCCAGTCCCCCTTTTTACACATTGCGGCAGCCTGGACCCCTTTTTACACATTGCGGCAGCCAGGCCCCCTTTTTACACATTGCGGCAGCCAGGCCCCCTTTTTACACATTGCGGCAGCCAGGACCCCTTTTTACACATTTCGGCAGCCAGGCCCCCTTTTTACACATTGCGGCAGCCAGGCCCCCTTTTTACACATTGCGGCAGCCAGGACCCCTTTTTACACATTGCAGCAGCCAGGCCCCCTTTTTACACATTATGGCAGACGGTGTCCCCCAGAGAGAGAGAGAGAGAGAGAGGGATATACTTACCTTCTCCCCGCTGACAGGCTCCTCGTGCTGGCATCTCCCTCGGTGCAGGCATCGGACAAGGAGGAGGAGGGAGGCGGACTGGAGCCGCAGCAGCGCTATGTCATTGGTAGTAAGCGCCGCTGCAGCATCCCCCTCTCCTTCCGTATTGGTTGCCTGGCGCTGCTGTGGATGCTGGGATGGAGGAACCGCATCCCAGCATCCACAGCAGCGCCGGGCAGCCTATACGGAAGGAGAGGGGGATGCTGCAGCGGCGCTTACTACCAATGAAATAGCGCTGCTGCGGCTCCAGTCCCCCTCCCTCCTCCTCCTTCTCACCTGCCCGGCGCTGTAGCTCTCCTCCACAGCACGGCGGCGCACGGCGCAGACTTCAGAGGCGGCATGTAATGAGTCAATTTGACTCATTACATGCCACTGGCCAATGGCCATGCGCCCTCAGGGCAACTGCGCTGTGTGCCAAGCCCACTTGGCACACACATAGTTACGGCCCTGCATTACGGTACAGTAGGCCACTGCTGTACCTACCTCTGTGTCGTCATTAAGTATACTATCCATCTACATTCTATACCTGTGGTGCATTTTAGTTTTGCAGTTTGCTGACACAGTGACCACCAGTATACTATATATAGCAGTACGGAAGGCCACTGCTGTACCTACCTCTGTGTCGTCATTCATTAAGTATACTATCCATCTACATTCTATACCTGTGGTGCATTTTAGTTTTGCAGTTTGCTGACACAGTGACCACCAGTATACTATATATAGCAGTACGGAAGGCCACTGCTGTACCTACCTCTGTGTCGTCATTAAGTATACTATTCATCTACATTCTATACCTGTGGTGCATTTTAGTTTTGCAGTTTACTGACACAGTGACCACCAGTATACTATATATAATAGCAGTACGGTACGGAAGGCCACTGCTGTACCTACCTCTGTATCGTCATTAAGTATACTAGCCATCTACATTTTATACCTGTGGTGCATTTTAGGTTTGCAGTTTGCTGACACAGTGACCACCAGTATACTATATATAATAGCAGTACGGTACGGAAGGCCACTGCTGTACCTACCTCTGTGTCGTCATTAAGTATACTATCCATCTACATTCTATACCTGTGGTGCATTTTAGTTTTGCAGTTTGCTGACCCAGTGACCACCAGTATACTATATATAGCAGTACGGAAGGCCACTGCTGTACCTACCTCTGTGTTGTCATTCATTAAGTATACTATCCATCTACATTCTATACCTGTGGTGCATTTTAGTTTTGCAGTTTGCTGACACAGTGACCACCAGTATATTATATATAGCAGTACGGAAGGCCACTGCTGTACCTACCTCTGTGTCGTCATTCATTAAGTATACTATCCATCTACATTCTATACCTGTGGTGCATTTTAGTTTTGCAGTTTGCTGACACAGTGACCACCAGTATACTATATATAGCAGTACGGAAGGCCACTGCTGTACCTACCTCTGTGTCGTCATTCATTAAGTATACTATCCATCTACATTCTATACCTGTGGTGCATTTTAGTTTTGCAGTTTGCTGACACAGTGACCACCAGTATACTATATATAGCAGTACGGAAGGCCACTGCTGTACCTACCTCTGTGTCGTCAGTCATTAAGTATACTATCCATCTACATTCTATACCTGTGGTGCATTTTAGTTTTGCAGTTTGCTGACACAGTGACCACCAGTATACTATATATAGCAGTACGGAAGGCCACTGCTGTACCTACCTCTGTGTCGTCAGTCATTAAGTATACTATCCATCTACATTCTATACCTGTGGTGCATTTTAGTTTTGCAGTTTGCTGACACAGTGACCACCAGTATACTATATATAGCAGTACGGAAGGCCACTGCTGTACTTACCTCTGTGTCGTCATTAAGTATACTATCCATCTACATTCTATACCTGTGGTGCGCCTCTTTTTTTCTTTGCATCATGTGCTGTTTGGGGACAATTTTTTTGAAGTGCCATCCTGCCTGACACTGCAGTGCCACTCCTAGATGGGCCAGGTGTTTGTGTCGGCCACTTGTGTCGCTTAGCTTAGTCACACAGCGACCTTGGTGCGCCTCTTTTTTTCTTTGCATCATGTGCTGTTTGGGGACTATTTTTTGGAAGTGCCATCCTGCCTGACACTGCAGTGCCACTCCTAGATGGGCCAGGTGTTTGTGTCGGCCACTTGTGTCGCTTAGCTTAGTCACACAGCGACCTTGGTGCGCCTCTTTTTTTCTTTGCATCATGTGCTGTTTGGGGACTATTTTTTTGAAGTGCCATCCTGCCTGACACTGCAGTGCCACTCCTAGATGGGCCAGGTGTTTGTGTCGGCTACTTGTGTCACTTAGCTTAGTCACACAGCGACCTTGGTGCGCCTCTTTTTTTCTTTGCATCATGTGCTGTTTGGGGACTATTTTTTGGAAGTGCCATCCTGCCTGACACTGCAGTGCCACTCCTAGATGGGCCAGGTGTTTGTGTCGGCCACTTGTGTCGCTTAGCTTAGCCATCCAGCGACCTCGGTGCAAATTTTAGGACTAAAAATAATATTGTGAGGTGTGAGGTGTTCAGAATAGACTGGAAATGAGTGGAAATTATGGTTATTGAGGTTAATAAAACTATGGGATCAAAATGACCCCCAAATTCTATGATTTAAGCTGTTTTTTAGGGTTTTTTGTAAAAGAACACCCGAATCCAAAACACACCCGAATCCGACAAAAAAATTTCGGTGAGGTTTTGCCAAAACGCGTCCGAATCCAAAACACGGCCGCGGAACCGAATCCAAAACCAAAACACAAAACCCGAAAAATGTCCGGTGCACATCACTATTTATTATGCACTTTACATAATTTATGTCACTTTGTTACAGACTGGGCTACAACACGTTATTTCCTTCTTCCTGCCTCCTCCAATGAGCGGTGACACAGACTTCTTGTTTGTAGCGGTTTCCATAACTACCTCATTCTGAGTAACTATGACTACTTACCCAGCGGCAACTGCGATTCCCAGCATGCCGAGCGGCGATGACACGCTGATGACGTCACACACACCCGCGGCGGTTGGACGGTGGCGGGAGGTGGGAAATCCCTGCATCGTCACAGTGTTTTACCCTAATTAAGGTATGTAAGTTTGTCTTCACTTTGTTCTAACACGTCCTTACGAAAAGGCACAGCTACGATCAACTCGGAAGGACCCCCATAATCTTTTATTAAAACTAAAAAAAAAAACGGGAGATTGACTATCTCCTACATGGAAATACACTATCGGACTACAATAGATCAAAAATGATCCCCAGAGGGTTTAGGGTGAAAAACTGCCCTACAATAGGATGACACAATGCCGACTTCTGCCGTCGCTGGATCGTTATCCTAAACAAATGTAGCCTGGACTTGATGATTTTAGTCATAGAGGAGGCAGGCAAGGAATTATCAAGCGCACGTTCAAAAATTGATTCCTTTACCCAATTACATATGGATGTCCTCTAGGATGAGACACATCAACAATTGTGGAGTCGTTTAAACACTCAATGTGACAATTACAAAAAGGATCTACTCAAATTTAAGAAACGCAAACTACAAGTAGTCACTGCGGATTATGAGGATAAACAAGTTTATAGATGGCTTAGTGGCATGGAACGACCAACTCCGCAAACATGACGTGGACCAAAAACATCCTGGAAAAATAGAAAACACTACCAGGCAAGGACACAGGATCATCAACTAGTGATAGCGATTTTCAAGTACCAGATCTAGATGATGCTATTCCCTCTTCTTCAAAAAACATCCCTTTAGGGACAGTCACCAGAACAAGGGCAGAAGTCTCACCCTCAGGCCTACAAGACGGGGCAAACAAAACAAAAGGATCCACAAAAACCAACAAGTCCAAAACGTAATCATTAATTTCTCTAACGTCCTAAGTGGATGCTGGGGACTCCGTAAGGACCATGGGGATTAGCGGCTCCGCAGGAGACTGGGCACAACTAAAGAAAGCTTTAGGACTACCTGGTGTGCACTGGCTCCTCCCACTAAGACCCTCCTCCAGACCTTAGTTAGATTCTTGTGCCCGGCTGAGCTGGATGCACACTAGGGGCTCTCCTGAGCTCCTAGAAAAAAAGTATATTTAGGTTTTTTATTTTACAGTGAGATCTGCTGGCAACAGACTCACTGCAGCGAGGGACTAAGGGGAGAAGAAGCGAACCTACCTAACAGGTGGTAGTTTGGGCTTCTTAGGCTACTGGACACCATTAGCTCCAGAGGGATCGACCGCAGGACCCGACCTTGGTGTTCGTTCCCGGAGCCGCGCCGCCGTCCCCCTTACAGAGCCAGAAGCATGAAGAGTCCGGAAAATCGGCGGCAGAAGACTTCGGTCTTCACCAAGGTAGCGCACAGCACTGCAGCTGTGCGCCATTGCTCCTCATGTACACCTCACACTCCGGTCACTGATGGGTGCAGGGCGCTGGGGGGGGCGCCCTGAGGGCAATATATGACACCTTGGCTGGCAAATCTACATCATATATAGTCCTAGAGGCTATATAGATGTAAAATTACCCCTGCCAGTATTCCAGAAAAAGCGGGAGAAAGTCAGTTGGAAAAGGGGCGGGGCTTCTCCTTCAGCACACTGGCGCCATTTTCTCTTCACAGTGCAGCTGGAAGACAGCTCCCCAGGCTCTCCCCTGTAGTTTTCAGGCTCAAAGGGTTAAAAAGAGAGAGGGGGCACTAAATTTAGGCGCAAATATATGTATACAAGCAGCTATTTGGGGAAAAATCACTCAGTTATAGTGTTAATCCCTGCATTATATAGCGCTCTGGTGTGTGCTGGCATACTCTCTCTCTGTCTCCCCAAAGGACTTTGTGGGGTCCTGTCCTCAGTCAGAGCATTCCCTGTGTGTGTGCGGTGTGTCGGTACGGCTGTGTCGACATGTTGGATGAGGAAGGTTACGTGGAGGCGGAGCAGAGGACGATAAATGGGATGTCGCCCCCTGTGGGGCCGACACCAGAGTGGATGGATAGGTGGAAGGTATTAACCGACAGTGTCAACTCCTTACATAAAAGGCTGGATGACGTAACAGCTGTGGGACAGCCGGCTTCTCAGCCCGCGCCTGCCCAGGCGTCTCAAAGGCCATCAGGGGCTAAAAAAAAAAAAAAAAACGCCCGTTACCTCAGATGGCAGACACAGATGTCGACACGGAGTCTGACTCCAGTGTTGACGAGGTTGAGACATATACACAATCCACTAGGAACATCCATTACATGATCTCGGCAATGAAAAATGTGTTACGCATTTTCTGACATGAACCCAAGTACCACATAAAAGGGGTTTTATTTTTGGGGAGAAAAAGCAGCCAGTGTTTTGTTCCCCCATCAGATGAATGAATGAAGTGGGTAAAGAAGCGTGGTTTCCCCCGATAAGAAACTGGTAATTTCTAAAAAGTTACTGATGGCGTACCCTTTCCCGCCAGAGGATAGGTCACGTTGGGAGATATCCCTTAGGGTGGAAAAGGCGCTCACACGTTTGTTAAAAGGTGGCACTGCCGTCTTAGGATACGGCCACCTTGAAGGAACCTGCTGATAAAAAGCAGGAGGCGATCCTGAAGTCTGTATTTACACACTCAGGTTATATACTGAAACCTGCAATTGCCTCAGCATAAATAGTGCTGCTGCAGCGTGGTCTGATACCCTGTCAGATAATATTAATACGCTAAGACAGGGATAATATTTTGCTAACATTGAGCATATTTAAGACGTTGTCTTATATATAAAGGATGCACAGAGGGATATTTGCCGGCTGGCATCAAGAATTAATGCAATGTCCATTCTGCCAGGAGGGTATTAGAAACCCGGCAGTGGACAGGTGATGCTGCATTTAAAAGGCACATGGAGATTCTGCCTTATAAGGGTGAGGAATTGTTTGGGGATGGTCTCTGGGACCTCGTATCCACAGCAACAGCTGGGAAGAAAAATTTTTACCTCAGGTTTCCTCACAAAAGCCTAAGAAAGCACCGTATTTTCAGGTACAGTCCTTTCGGCTTCAGAAAAGCAAGCGGGTCAAAGGCGCTTCCTTTCTGCACAGAGACAAGGGAAGAAGGAAAAAGCTGCACCAGTCAGCCAGTTCCCAGGATCAAATATCTTCCCTCGCTTCCTCTGAGTCCACCGCATGACGCTGGGGCTCCACAGGTGGAGACAGGTGCGGTGGGGGCGCGTCTCGGGAACTGCAGGGACCAGTGGGCTTGCCCACAGGTGGATCCCTAGGTTCTGCAAGTAGTATCACAGGGATACAGGTTGGAGTTGGAGACGACTCCCCCTCGCCGTTGCCTCACATCAGCCTTGCCTGCTGCCCTCGGAGAAAGGTAGTACTGGCGGCAATTCACAAGCTGTACTTCCAGCAGGTGAAATCAAGGTACCCCTCCTTCAACAAGGCCGGGGTTACTATTCCAAAATGTTGTGGTACCGAAACCAGACGGTTCGGTGAGACCCATTCTAAAATTGAAATCCTTGAACACTTATATACGAAGGTTCAAGTTCAAAATGGAATCGCTCAGGGCGATTATTGCAAGCCTGGAAAATTTCAGGGTATCACTGGACATCAAGGATACTTACCTGCATGTCCCTATTTACCCTCTTCACCAGGTGTACCTCAAAATTGTGGTACAGGATTGTCATTACCAATTCCAGACGTTGCCGTTGGTCTGTCCCCGGCACCGAGGGTATTTACCAAGGTAATGGCCGAAGTACTTATCCCGTACTTGGACGATCTCCTTATAAAGGCGAGGTCCAGGGAGCAGTTGTTCGTCAGAGTAGCACTATCTCGGGAAGTGCTACAACAGCACGGCTGGAGTCTGAATATTCCAAAGTCGCAGCTGGTTCCTACGACGCGTCTACTGTTCCTGGGTATGGTTCTGGACACAGAACAGGATAGAATTGGGAGGGAAAAAAGACAAGAAGAAGTCTGTACTATTGACGCACTTGAGACAGAAAATGATTATGTAATAAAAAATAACCTTTATTAAATATACATTAAAATTGAGATGTATTTATATATTTATCCCAAACTCGCAGTGAAACATAAGGTTTAAAATCACAAAACAAACATATAGGTGATGAGAAAAAATAAAGAAATGTGAATGAAAGATTAAGAAGCGTGTCCACGTGTAATTCTTTACTAGACCACCTCAACCGATTTATCCTGTGTATGGTCAAGTTACTAATGTAATAATTTTATACTATAATATTCTTAGTGAAACTTGTTATTTATACACTATTCACCCGGCGAGGGTAGATTCTTAAATAATCATTCCCAGTAATAGGGCTGTGGGGGTAGATAGGTATAATAAATTTAACCCACCTCCAGTTACAGGGTTGATCAGTCGTTAGGGATCACTATATCTCTATGTCCCTTTAAACCATATTCCCGATTAAGATTCTTTGGGCGGAATGTTTCAATGTATGTAGTATAGAAAATAATAGATAGATCTCCAAAGAATGGGGGTATTTATATTAATTATTATCCCCAAAGGAGAAAATTGCTCCCATTTAACTATAGGTTCCACTTATTTGCTGGAGTATTAGTAAGTGAGATAACTTTAAGGAGTATAGATATTCTAGTTGTCATATATAACCTTCTTCCTTTACAATCACATTCAGACCCTTTTCAGTCTGATTTCTATGTAGTCCCTATTGCTTCCCTTGGAGATATAGCAATCTCAGATCTATTGGAGAGCAACAAGTGGTTAATATGACAGCTTCATTTATATAATTTCGTGTCTACTAATGTCAGGTAGAGTTGCTTAGAGGAATGTAGCAATTCCAATTATCTTATATAGCACTCTTCCTTTATGATGACAATCAGAAATCATACAATTTGATTTTAATATGTATAGTCCTGCTTTCTTAAGAGGTATAGCAATCTCTAATACATTAGAAAGCAGACAATGTAATACGTCTCCTTAATGGAATATAATAATTCCAGTTATCTCATATATTACTCTTCCTTTGTAATGACAGTCAGGACTTATGTAGTTTAATTTCAATGTAGATAGTGCTGCTTTCTTAGGAGGTATAGCAATCTCCAATATAATGGAAAGCAGACAATATGATGCTGCACTGTTAAAGGGATATTCCTTATTGTTTTGCAGTGCAATTTTTATTAATATAACTTGTAACGGTCCCGTTTGTTATATATATGGTAGTCCTATAGGTCCTGAAAATAGATATAGCCTATTGTATTGTGAATTAAGGAGGCCCAGAAGGGCTTATATCTTCATGTGTATTGCAAAACAATAAGGAATATCCCTTTAACAGTGCAGCATCATATTGTCTGCTTTCCATTATATTGGAGATTGCTATACCTCCTAAGAAAGCAGCACTATCTACATTGAAATTAAACTACATAAGTCCTGACTGTCATTACAAAGGAAGAGTAATATATGAGATAACTGGAATTGTTATATTCCATTAAGGAGACGTATTACATTGTCTGCTTTCTAATGTATTAGAGATTGCTATACCTCTTAAGAAAGCAGGACTATACATATTAAAATCAAATTGTATGATTTCTGATTGTCATCATAAAGGAAGAGTGCTATATAAGATAATTGGAATTGCTACATTCCTCTAAGCAACTCTACCTGACATTAGTAGACACGAAATTATATAAATGAAGCTGTCATATTAACCACTTGTTGCTCTCCAATAGATCTGAGATTGCTATATCTCCAAGGGAAGCAATAGGGACTACATAGAAATCAGACTGAAAAGGGTCTGAATGTGATTGTAAAGGAAGAAGGTTATATATGACAACTAGAATATCTATACTCCTTAAAGTTATCTCACTTACTAATACTCCAGCAAATAAGTGGAACCTATAGTTAAATGGGAGCAATTTTCTCCTTTGGGGATAATAATTAATATAAATACCCCCATTCTTTGGAGATCTATCTATTATTTTCTATACTACATACATTGAAACATTCCGCCCAAAGAATCTTAATCGGGAATATGGTTTAAAGGGACATAGAGATATAGTGATCCCTAACGACTGATCAACCCTGTAACTGGAGGTGGGTTAAATTTATTATACCTATCTACCCCCACAGCCCTATTACTGGGAATGATTATTTAAGAATCTACCCTCGCCGGGTGAATAGTGTATAAATAACAAGTTTCACTAAGAATATTATAGTATAAAATTATTACATTAGTAACTTGACCATACACAGGATAAATCGGTTGAGGTGGTCTAGTAAAGAATTACACGTGGACACGCTTCTTAATCTTTCATTCACATTTCTTTATTTTTTCTCATCACCTATATGTTTGTTTTGTGATTTTAAACCTTATGTTTCACTGCGAGTTTGGGATAAATATATAAATACATCTCAATTTTAATGTATATTTAATAAAGGTTATTTTTTATTACATAATCATTTTCTGTCTCAAGTGCGTCAATAGTACAGACTTCTTCTTGTCTTTTTTCCCTCCCAATTCTAGCTTACCATTACTGTAGTTGACTGCACCCCCTCCTTTATAAAATACTCTTCAATATTAGGAAGAAAGGGGTTTATATTAAGTGGATTTATGGTGACGAAAAACATATATCCACTATATACTAGTACAATATCGAGTGTGCAGATACTATACTTGTGTGTATGTCATAACCGGTCCTAGTGACCAATCTGTCCTTGTATCTGGCACCTCTCATTTGAACAATATATCTTGATTTATTGCACATTATAGATTTACATCACTGAGCGCTCTTGTTAGAATCATGTCTATATTCAATCTGACCAGAGATTTAGAGAATAGAAGAGACAAGCTGAAAAACGACATTGACTCCATATTTAATACAGATCCCAGTCAACAGGATGTAAATGACCCGAATTGGACTGATGATCTCTATAGCCTTAAAACAGCTCTCATGAAACAAAGTAAAACAAGTTGGAACAAAAGTACTTTTGATAACTATCTTCGCAATAAATTGATTCCGAGGGGTTTGAGACCCAAATTATTTCCAGCATATGAGTTAGCAGATGAGATCTTAAAAAAAGAATGGGAAGGGGTTCTTACCCAATGCTCAAATGATTTAATGAAAATTCTCATCAAGCATGATGAGATAATACTTACCCAATTAAATCAAGAAATTACCCTTTTAGGGGAAAGATTGAAAAAGTTTGAGTCTTTAGAGCAATTTCAGTCACGATACGAAAAATATAGAAAGGACGTAGAAGAATTTGAGAAGGAAATCATCGAGAAGAAACGTAGGAAATTTCAAAGGGATAAAACTGACTATGCCACCAATCGAGTATTCAAATGGAATACATTCACACAGCGCAATAGAACCAAATGGTCTACTAATTACTCGACATCTGAAATGGACTCCTCAGAAAGTGAGAGTCCCAACAATAGAACCACCAGCGGTGTGTTTAGGCGGGATTTTTTAGAGAAGACCCCAAGGCACCCCAGAACAAACCAAAACATGGGTGGCGAAAAATTAGGAGGGGCAAGAGGAGGCAGAAGAAAGAGAGACGATCTGGACTGGCGAGAGGAACCGAGAGAGAGGAGACAGTACAAGAAGTGACATCATCATCAGAGATAAGCACGGTTAATGAAACGGAAGATCTGAAGATTATCAATCTAACTGAAAGAATATTAACCCCCAATCAAATATCCGTTTTAAGCCGGGGATTATCATTCTCCCCAGCACAAAAACCCGATCGTTTTGAGTGTGAGAAAGACCTCCACCTATTCACTAGGAAAATTCTCCTAAAGAAATTTTTCTCCAATCAAGAACATAGGAGAACCAATCCACCAGCATCTAATTTTGATAGTGAGGATCTCTTGGCCATGCAAATGCTGGAAGAACTCTCTATGGAATCCCACCCTACACACACTGCTGATGACGGAATGGAAAACAAATCCAGAATAACTAAAAAATCCTCATTTTTCCCAGATACAAAAATCTGCCCTCAAGTGGAAGTTTTTCAAAAACTTGTATCCAGAGATCTTGACCAACTGTACTCACAGAATAAGAACTTTACAGACAATCTAACTAGAGAGGAGAGAACTGCCCTTAATGAGATCGCAAAGTGGCAAGATACCATTATAAAGCCCTCTGACAAAGGGGGCAATATTGTATTATGGGCAAGAACGATGTATTTAGAGGAGCTTGATAGACAATTGAGCGATGAGAGCTGTTATAAAAGACTCTTTTTCAATCCCACTAACACATTTCTTCAACAATACAGAAGTATTGTACAAATGGCATATAACAATAATATTATTACTAAAAAAGATTTTGATTTTCTGACAATACATAAGCCAAAAACACCAACACTATACCTCTTACCTAAGGTACACAAAAACAATAAGATACCACCAGGCAGACCCATTCTATCAGGAATGGGCAGCCTAACGGAAAATGCCAGTATCTATGTAGACCATTACCTACGCAAACATGTAGTTACGCTTCCTTCCTACGTTCGTGACACAATGGATGTCCTTAATAAATTGAACAACCTTAGCGTCAACCCTGGGGTGTGGCTCGTTACATGTGACGTTGAAAGCCTCTATACCAGCATTCATCATGATCATGGTACTGAGGCGACCAAATACTTTTTGAATATGGAGACTCAGAGTGAACACAGTGAATTTCTCATAAATTTACTAAAATTCATACTGTCTCACAATTACTTCACGTGTAACGAGCGTCACTATCTCCAGGTAAGAGGGACGGCAATGGGGACGGCATGTGCCCCCACGTATGCCAACCTCTACCTGGGGTGGTGGGAGAGGGAGATAGTCTTCCAGGAATCATTGGAAAAATATACCGATAACATACTGGTATATTTACGATATATCGATGATATCCTGATGTTATGGGAAGGCTCCTCCAGAGACTTGAATGACTTTATCAACATCTTGAATACTAATGAGTTAAATCTAAGACTGACATTAGAGGCTAGTCAGAAATCTATTAATTTCTTAGATATAACTATCCACATTGACACCGATGGAAATGTATCGACAGACTTATATAGGAAACCGACAGCCACTAATAGTCTGTTACACTCAACCAGTTCTCACCTCCCTGCAACCATCAGAGGAATCCCCAAAGGGGAATTACTAAGAATCAAAAGAAACTGCTCTACCGAAGATGCCTTTCACATAAGGCAGAATGAACTTACCACACGCTTTAAGAAAAGAGGATATAGTAACCGATTAATAAAGAAATCAATTAAACAAGTGGAATCATATCCAAGAGACTCTCTGCTAACCCCTAAGAGAAAATCTAAACAAGAGGAACCCATTAGATATGTTGGCACCTTCAATGTATATTGGAAGGAAATTAATAATATCTTAGCTAAACACTGGTCTGTCTTACACACAGACGACGACTTAGCTAAAATACTCCCATGTAAACCACAAACGAGTTGGAGAAGATCACCAAACATAAGAGACAAGATAGTACATAGTCATCTATCTCAACCTATGGGGAATGAACGAGAAAAGAAAGGCTCCTATCCTTGTGGAAGGTGCAAGGCATGTAAATACATGATTCCCACAAACCATTTTTTTGACAGATTTGGGAAAAAGTGGATGATATCCTCTAAGATCACATGCACCACCATAGGAGCTGTGTACCATCTAGAATGTCCCTGCCACAAGAGCTATGTTGGAAAAACATCTAGACCGTTAAAGGTCAGACTTCTAGAACACATTGGGAGTATTCGAAATGCTAAGAAAGAACAGGCCAGATTTAAACCTTTACCTCCGGTAGCCAGACATTTCTTGATCCATCATAATGGGGACCCAAATGGTCTCAAAGCCTTTGGCATCAGACACATACAACTTGGTCTCAGAGGGGGAGACCTGGATCAAGCCCTACTGAAATTTGAAACTAAAATGATTTTCTTGCTAAACAGTATTCATCCATTCGGCATGAATGAATCCAATAGCTACACTCCATTTTTGTAATAACTCATCCACATAAAGTCATAACCTATGACAATAAAGACCAATAAAGGTTGGAATAGCCTACTAAAACTATATAATCTATATGAACAGATTGGCATGCATTCATATACACATGTCACTCCGTTTATATGAACCACATATATCCTATTAAAATTATATAATCCATATGAACAGATTGGCATGCATCCACATATATATTACTTTGTTTGTTTGATCCACACATATCCATATTTGAGTGTCTATGCAAGATGACAAAGTACTTATATATCATTCACGTATCATTATTCACTCACAAACGTGTGTGCATGTGTATAGATACGCATATACATATACATGTGTATGTATATATACATACATGCGCATCAATATACATTTTGTCAGGTCTCTGTTTGTTTTATTAGCTATACACGGACACATTTAAGCAATAGATATCAGCACACTTTATTTGGATCTAGGATATTTTGTTTTCACTGCACCAGTGTTTTCTACACTTATTTTTTGATCATTTTGATGTCTGCACCCTCACCTATTTCACTTTATGATTCAGATCCAACTAGGAATTTGATGTTATCATCCACTATTAGAACCTTACATTTATAAGGTCATTTCACCTTATCCAAGACCCCAACGGTTCACTTTTTCACTTTCTTCTTTTTTCTTTTTAGGAAATAATTTTATTTGATATGTGGAGTATACACAATAGGATATACACTCCACCCAGACGCCTATACATCATAGCGGTATATATCATCCCTAACATGTGGTGGTGGTGGTGGTGGTTTGGGGGGGGCTTTCTAATATTGCCCCTCCATCATATGGAGTTTCAATATAAATTACAATGGATGAATAATAGAGATAGCTATTGGACTTGGTGAACGTAAGGTGACTGATGCAACAATACATTGAAGGATGGATGGGAAATGCCTGCTCCAAAAACTGTCATATACAACATGCCTTGTGTAATTTCTTTACACAAGAATTAAAAAGATATAACTTAAAAATTAAAAAATAAAAACAAATAACAAAAAAATATCACCTGATACTCACCTATGAGAATACTTACCTGTTTTAGCGGAATATCTGTCATTGAAATATACATGAATATGCCTCACATGAGGAATAACAACAACTCAAACTGAGAGGAGATACCCTATATATCGAATGAGAGTGATCCCATATCAGTATTATCACATCCCCCCACCTACCTTTGAAACTTAATATCTTATAATAACCTTATAAAAATCGAAAAGTGAAAATAAGTATATAATTCAAAACAATTTTCAAATAATAATCATAGGTTATGAAAATTTGGAGAAATAGACCTTATAATATACATAGGGCAGGGCTCCACATGAGAAGGAAAATCCGGGAGTATGTTCATTTCATTACAAGACCCAATATAGAGGTATAGGTATCATCAAACCTGATACATATCAGCTAATTTATGATATAACTAAATACTATGGAAGATAGCTTCATTTAAAATAACTAATAGTAAGATCGTGTACAGCATCAATGTTTATTAAGATTAATCATCTGTCACATACAGAGGCCGGGGCACGAATGTCCCGTTCTCTAACATCCTCGCAATCCACAGTATACGACTCAGCCGCTGATAAATAGACAATATGATTGGACAGCGGCGGCACGTAGAACCAATGAGTGGGTCCCTCCTGGATGACAGCTGTGAGTGACGTATCGGGACGCCGCCGATCAGTGATTGGCGGGCGTCCCCATGCGAAGAGAAGTAAGATGCTGATTGGGCCATGCAAATGAGATATATTCATGGCTAACAGAGCCGCTCGTGTTGCTCCCTGACGAAGCTGCCATAGACGCAGTGAAACACGCGTGTAGGGCACGGCGTGTCCGCGTGTACTTTACTCCATTAAATGCAGAGAATGATTATATATTCATGTAATGTGTTACCTCGTAGCCTTTACCAGTAAAGGACTGACACTGAGATAGATGGGAATAGAGTGATAACATGACTATAGCACCTCCAGCTTATACTGATAGCTACTAGTAGTCTCAGCTGCCATAATTAAACACTGTATGGATTGTATTACTTCTGTGCACTATTAGCTGCATGACTGTACCAACCTCAATATACCTATTAAGAAATTGAGACAAATGAATGTCTAAGAGTTATCCAGTCAGCAGGATACTTAAATGAACACAGTGTAACAAAATTTCTTGTCTAGTAACACTGCAAGACTGAGGAGCAGCTGTATGTCTCATGAGTAGCTGTATGTGCAACAGTATCTTTATATAAGACTGTTGCAAATAGACACCTATTTAAGTGAGACAAGTAGCTGGATGCTTTAGTAATACACAACAGCATACATTTTGGAATAACTTACTAATAATAAATAATGATTAAAACAGTAGCAATATACCCTACTGGCCTCTTTCCTGACACAGTGTTGCAATAAACCAATCTTACTTATGAAACAGTGAATATACAATGGTTTGAAGTAGCTTAATGCCATATTCCCGAATACACAATTCATCCAAGCATTTTTATTAATCAATGCGAATATTGGATGAATTGATGATAAACTCTTTTTCATAGATATTAAAATCTATTAGATAAATTGATGATAGATTCTTTTTTACAGATGATATAACTTGTATTATGAACTTAGAGATAATTTACTTTGCTCCTATTTATGTAGGATCTACTTAGTACACATGAAGATATAAGCCCTTCTGGGCCTCCTTAATTCACAATACAATAGGCTATATCTATTTTCAGGACCTATAGGACTACCATATATATAACAAACGGGACCGTTACAAGTTATATTAATAAAAATTGCACTGCAAAACAATAAGGAATATCCCTTTAACAGTGCAGCATCATATTGTCTGCTTTCCATT
Organism: Pseudophryne corroboree; assembly: GCF_028390025.1. NCBI lineage: Eukaryota > Metazoa > Chordata > Amphibia > Anura > Myobatrachidae > Pseudophryne > Pseudophryne corroboree. The sequence goes on from NC_086448.1 coordinate 528,365,473, forward strand.
ATATTGGAGATTGCTATACCTCCTAAGAAAGCAGCACTATCTACATTGAAATTAAACTACATAAGTCCTGACTGTCATTACAAAGGAAGAGTAATATATGAGATAACTGGAATTGTTATATTCCATTAAGGAGACGTATTACATTGTCTGCTTTCTAATGTATTAGAGATTGCTATACCTCTTAAGAAAGCAGGACTATACATATTAAAATCAAATTGTATGATTTCTGATTGTCATCATAAAGGAAGAGTGCTATATAAGATAATTGGAATTGCTACATTCCTCTAAGCAACTCTACCTGACATTAGTAGACACGAAATTATATAAATGAAGCTGTCATATTAACCACTTGTTGCTCTCCAATAGATCTGAGATTGCTATATCTCCAAGGGAAGCAATAGGGACTACATAGAAATCAGACTGAAAAGGGTCTGAATGTGATTGTAAAGGAAGAAGGTTATATATGACAACTAGAATATCTATACTCCTTAAAGTTATCTCACTTACTAATACTCCAGCAAATAAGTGGAACCTATAGTTAAATGGGAGCAATTTTCTCCTTTGGGGATAATAATTAATATAAATACCCCCATTCTTTGGAGATCTATCTATTATTTTCTATACTACATACATTGAAACATTCCGCCCAAAGAATCTTAATTGGGAATATGGTTTAAAGGGACATAGAGATATAGTGATCCCTAACGACTGATCAACCCTGTAACTGGAGGTGGGTTAAATTTATTATACCTATCTACCCCCACAGCCCTATTACTGGGAATGATTATTTAAGAATCTACCCTCGCCGGGTGAATAGTGTATAAATAACAAGTTTCACTAAGAATATTATAGTATAAAATTATTACATTAGTAACTTGACCATACACAGGATAAATCGGTTGAGGTGGTCTAGTAAAGAATTACACGTGGACACGCTTCTTAATCTTTCATTCACATTTCTTTATTTTTTCTCATCACCTATATGTTTGTTTTGTGATTTTAAACCTTATGTTTCACTGCGAGTTTGGGATAAATATATAAATACATCTCAATTTTAATGTATATTTAATAAAGGTTATTTTTTATTACATAATCATTTTCTGTCTCAAGTGCGTCAATAGTACAGACTTCTTCTTGTCTTTTTTCCCTCCCAATTCTAGCTTACCATTACTGTAGTTGACTGCACCCCCTCCTTTATAAAATACTCTTCAATATTAGGAAGAAAGGGGTTTATATTAAGTGGATTTATGGTGACGAAAAACATATATCCACTATATACTAGTACAATATCGAGTGTGCAGATACTATACTTGTGTGCACAGAACAGGATAAAAAGGGTTTCTCCCGGAGGAGAAGTCCAAGGAGTTGGCGTCTCTAGACGGAGACCTCCTAATACAAATACAGGTATCGGTGCTTCAATGCACGCGAGCCTTGGGAAAGATGGTAGCTTCTTACGAAGAATTTCCATTCGCCAAGTCCCATGCAAGGATCTTCCAGTGAGATCTGTTGGACAAGTGGTCCGGGTCGCATCCTCAGATGCATCGGCGGATAACCCTGTCTCCAAGGGCCAGGGTGTCGCTGTGGTGGTGACTGCAGAGTGCTCATCTTCTAGGGGGCCGCAGATTTGGCATACAGGACTGGGTCCTGGTGACCACGGATGCCAGCCTTCAAGGCAGGGGGGCAGTCACACAGGGAAGAAACTTCCAAGGCCTATGTAAAAGTCAGGAGACTTCCCTACACATAAATGTTCTGGAACTATGGGCCATTTACAATGCCCTAAGTCAGGCTAGACCCCTGCTTCAACACCGGCCGGTGCTGATCCAGTCAGACAACATCACGGCGATCGCTCATGTAAACCGACAGGGCGGCACAAGAAGCAGGATGGCGATGGCAGAAGCCACAAGGATTCTCCAATGGGCGGAAAATCATGTGTTAGCACTGTCAGCAGTGTTCATTCCCGGAGTGGACATCTGAGAAGCAGACTTTCTCAGCAGACACGACCTCCACCCGGGAGAGTGGGGACTTCATCCAGAAGTCTTCCAAATGATTGTACACCGTGGGAAAGGCCACAGGTGGACAGGATGGTGTCCCGCCTCAACAAAAAGCTACAAAGATATTGCGCCAGGTCAAGGGACCCTCAGGCGATAGCTGTGGACGCTCTGGTAACACCATGGGTGTACCAGTCGGTGTATGTGTTCCCTTCTCTGCCTCTCATACCCAGGGTAATGAGAATAATAAGAAGGAGAGGAGTAAGAACTATACTCATTGTTCCGGGTGGCCAAGAAGAGCTTGGTACCCAGAACTCCAAGAAATGATCTCAGAGGACCCATGGCCTCTGCCGCTCAGACAGGACCTGCTGCAGCAGGGGGCCTGTCTGTTCCAAGACGTACTGCGGCTGCGTTTGACGGCATGGCGGTTGAACGCCGGATCCTGAAGGAAAAAGGCATTCCGGAGGAAGTTATCCCTATGCTATTTAAAGCTATGAAAGAAGTGAACGCAAACCATTATCACCGCATATGGCGGAAATATGTTGCGTGCTGTGAGGCCAGGAAGGCCCCAAAGGAGAAATTTCAGCTAGGTCGATTTCTGCACTTCCTACAAGTCAGAGGTGACTATGGGCCTAAAATTGGGTTCCATTAAGGTCCAGATTTCGGCTCTATCGATTTTCTTCCAAAATAGAACTGGCTTCACTGCCTGAAGTTCAGACTTTTGTTAAGGGAGTGCTGCATAGTCAGCCCCCGTTTGTGCCTCCAGTGGCACCGCGGGATCTCAACGTAGTGTTGGATTTCCTGAAGTCGCATTGAGTTGAGCCACTTAAATCCGTGGTGCTACAATACCTCACGTGGAAAGTGGTCATGCTGTGGGCCTTGGCGTCGGCCAGGCGTGTATCAGAATTGGCGGCTTTGTCAAAAGCTCTTATCTGTATTTTATATGGATAAGGCGGAATTGAGGACTCGTTCCCAATTCCTTCCTAAGGTGGTAGCAGTTTTTCATGTGAACCAACCTATTGTGGTGCCTGCGGCTACTTGGGACTTGGAGGATTCCAAGTTTCTGGACGTAGTCAGGGCCCTGAAAAGTATATGTTTCCAGGACGGCTGGAGTCAGGAAAACTGACTCGCTATTTATCCTGTATGCACCCAACAAGCTGGGTGCTCCTGCTTCTAAGCAGACTATTGCTCGCTGGATCTGTAGCACGATTCAACTTGCACATTCTGCGGCTGGACTGCCGCACCCTAAATCTGTGAAAGCCCATTCCACGAGGAAAGTGGGCTCTTCTTGGGCGGCTGCCCGAGGGGTCTCGGCTTTACAAATTTGCCGAGCTGTTACTTGGTCGGGTTCAAACACTCTTGCAAGAGTCTACAAGTTTGATACCCTGGCTGAGGAGGACCTAGAGTTTGCTCATTCGGTGCTGCAGAGTCATCCGCACTCTCCCGCCCATTTGGGAGCTTTGGTATAATCCCCATGGTCCTTACGGAGTCCCCAGCATCCACTTAGGATGTTAGAGAAAATAAGATTTTACTCACCGGTAAATCTATTTCTCGTAGTCCGTAGTGGATGCTGGGCGCCCATCCCAAGTGCGGATTGTCTGCAATACTTGTATATAGTTATTGCCTAACTAAAGGGTTATTGTTGAGCCATCTGTTGAGAGGCTCAGTTGTTATCATACTGTTAACTGGGTATAGTATCACAAGTTATACGGTGTGATTGGTGTGGCTGGTATGAGTCTTACCCGGGATTCAAAATCCTTCCTTATTGTGTCAGCTCTTCCGGGCACAGTATCCTAACTGAGGTCTGGAGGAGGGTCTTAGTGGGAGGAGCCAGTGCACACCAGGTAGTCCTAAAGCTTTCTTTAGTTGTGCCCAGTCTCCTGCGGAGCCGCTAATCCCCATGGTCCTTACGGAGTCCCCAGCATCCACTACGGACTACGAGAAATAGATTTACCGGTGAGTAAAATCTTATTTTATCGTCCAGAATTTTAACAGATGAGGAAATATGTGTGCTAAACAAAGGCTTGTCCTTTTTACCCACCAACAAATATCACAAATTTAATTGGAAAGTGGATAATTATAAATTTACACGTACACTTCGTCTAAAGAAACATTTCCAACATAAACAGAGTGAAAACTTTGAACAAAGGACTTGAAGTACATTTTACAGAAACGTTTCTACATTTGATCCCTTCTCAATGATTGCATCCATAAAAACCTTCACAAGACTGATGGAAGCTATGGTTACTATCTAAACAACACAATAACATACAGCCAAAGGTATGCCATAATTTATCACCTAAGGAACAATCAACATAGAAGAACCTGTCTTGTTACCCAGACATCATTATACGCCTCGCAGACAAAGGCGGAGCAATAGTGATTCAGGACCTTAAAAATTATATGAAAGAACTGGATGCTCAATTACTTGATTACAAAACGTATGAGAAATTACAGGGAGACCCGACATCCACCTTCAAAAAAGAATTGGATTTAGTATAACACAAAGCTGTCCAAAACAAACTACTAAGCTCCAACATGGTTAAACAATTGGAACACACTCATACGAGAGTACCGGTAATTTACACAGTCCCGAAGATTCATAAACATGCCACACAACCACCCGGGAGGCCAATAATATCGGCCAATAATTCTTTATATGAACCTGTTTCTAAATTTCTGGACAGTTTGATCCAACCCATTATTCAGAAACAACAATCGTACCTAAAGGACACAACAACTTTACTAACCAAATTGGACCAACTAGGCCGGGTCCCTGAACATACTGTACTGTGCACAATGGATGTGCACAGTTTATATACAGTGATCCCACATCAGGAGGGACTTATATCTATGGAACGATTCTTAATTGACAATAAATTCAATTCCATCGATGTTTCATTGTTCATGGACTTATTAAAACTCACTCTCACTAGAAATTATCTTATTCATAATGGTATGTTCTTTAGACAAACAAGCGGCTGTGCGATGGGATTCTGTGTCTCTCCTTCTTTCGCAAATGTATATATGTTTGAACAAGAAAATTATTTATATATCACGGATCCTCATATTAAGAAAAATATTTTGTTATACACACGCTACATAGATGATTTATTGATTGTGTGGGAGTGGAGAACTAGGGGAGTTACAACACATTGTGGAACAAATCAACCAGCGGGCATCTGTCATCAAATTTACCTTCAATTTGAGCTATGAAAGTGTGAATTTTTTGGATGTCAAACTCTCCATACAGGAAGGGAACATCGTAACATCAGTCTTTCAAAAAGAAACTGATAGGAATACCTTATTAACAGCAAATAGTTTCCACCCTCCGGCCTTAAAAAATGGTCTCGCAAAACCACAAATAATGCGAGTGGCTTGATTTACGAGTGATGCTACCCAAGTGGAAAGGGAAATTGACAAAGTAGTGCACAGATTTACTCAGAGAGGGTACCATAAAGATTTACTTCTGAAACATAAAGCTCAGGTGTTAGCTATACCTCGGTCCAATCTTCTGATACCTAAATCCAAACAGAAAATGTGTGACCGCATTCCATATGTTAGTGAATTCACTACAGCTAGCTAATTACTAATTAATTACTAATTCTGTTAAAACTCTCTGGCCTATGATAACCTCAGATAAGGAGTTAACATCACGCAAACAGACACAACCTCTTATCAGTTACAAGAGAAGACGTAACCTCAGGGATATACTGGTTAAAACGGATATGTAACTCCATTAACACAACCAGTCTTAACAACTAAAAAACCTGGGTGTTATCGATGTATATCCTGTACCACATGTAGTTACTTACAACCTGGTTCCAGCTTTAATCATCCACACACTGGCAAAAAAAAATCGAAATCCAACATATGATGTCGCGTACCACGAAGTTTGTGGTATACATGATTACATGCCCCTGTGGGTTAAGTTATATAGGCCAGACAACAAAAATGTTCAAAGAAAGAATGGCCACACATCGATCATCTATTAAACAAGCTTTGGAGGGCAAGGAATCTGATTTGCCGGTCGCTAGACATTTTATGCAGAACCACCACCAATTATCCTGTCTACAATATAAAATAATTGATCATGTACCTCCCATGACTAGAGGAGGAAATCGTGTCAAAAACTTTTGCAGGTGGAAGCAAAATGCATAAGTATAAGTACATTGGACACTTTATCCCCTAAAGCAGGGGTGGGGAACCTCAGGCCTGAGGGCCGTATAAGGCCCGCAGAGCCACTTGATCTGGCCCGGCCAGGCTCACCTAGCCGGGCGCCCACTGAGATTTTGTTACTAGTGGGCGCCTGGCTTCTTACCCTCAGTAGCAGCCAGAGGCAGGAGCTCACTCCTGAGCTCCGGCTTCCGGCTCTGGCAGTGTGCGTGTGCTGCTGTGCGGTGTTATGGGAGAGATGTCATGACTTCTCTCCCATAGTTCTGAGGAGCGAGCGGTCAGGCGGAGGGCAACGGTCCAGGAGCAGGAGCGGGGCTGGTGAGTATTGTGGTTTTTTTTTCTTTTAATGTGTGTGAGTAAGCGTTGCTACTAGTGGGCATATCTAGTGGGGCATAACAACTGACTGGTGGCATATCTAATGGGGTATAACAAGTGACGGGGCATATCCTATGGGGCATAACAAGTGACTGGGGGCATACTTACTGGGGGCATATCTACTGGGGCATAACAGCTGACTGGGAGTATATCTACTGACTGGGGCATAACTACTGACTGGGGGCATATCTACTGGGGCATAACTACTGGGGGCATATCTACTCGGGGCAGGCTCATTTTTAAGTTGATAATTTTTGTATGGCTCACGAAGGATTTTATAAATATCCAAATGGACCTTGGTAGAAAAAAGGTTCCCCACCCCTGCCCTAAAGGGTTAAATGAGAAATTCTCCTGGCAAGTGTTTTTATGATAATTGGTATAGTTCACCTGTATTTTTATAGATATATATAGTTCTTTGTATACATATGTGCTATGGTAGTATTGTGCCTTTGATCATTATTAAGCACTTTACATAATTTATGTCACTTTGTTACAGATTGGGCTACAACACGTTATTTCCTTCCTCCTGCCTCCTCCAATGAGCGGTGACACAGACTTCCTGTTTGTAGTGGTTTCCATAACTACCGCATTCTGAGTAACTATGAATACTTACCCAGCGGCAACTGCGATTCCCAGCATGCCGAGCGGCGATGACACGCCGATGACGTCACAAACACCCGCGGCGGTCGGACGGCGGCGGGAGGTGGGAAATCACTGCAGCGTCACAGGGTTTTACCCTATTTAAGGTATGTAAGTTTGTCTTCACTTTGTTCTAACACGTCCTGATGAAAACGCTTTATGCCTTGAAACGTTGACATTATGGATTAAAGCCACATTTGTTTGAAAGACCGAAGGAGTGCCGCCTGGTCTATTCCATATAGACACATCCCATGTATGCAAACTAGAGGATGGCACCCCGGCATTACACAGGAATCTGAACCAAGAGTGCCATTCCACATGCAAGTATATATATATATAGAGAGAGAGAGAAGAGTAGAAATAAACGGCACCCGGGAAACAGTTAGTTAAATGCAATAACGGTGAACGTTTCGGAGACCTTTAATCTCCGTCGTCAGGACATACATGCAGACAGTAAAAATTACATACCTTATATAAGTCACCCAAGTGCTCTAGTTTGTTCACGCCCGCTTCCCGGCATGGTCCCATCGACGTCACTGGAAGTGACCTCCCACCCACATCATCAGCCAGCCGGCCGGAGAAGAAAGGGCCGAACTTTTGTGATTACACCATCACCATGACAACGCTCAATACATTCAATTGAACACCGCTCTGTACAACAACAAAAAAAGAGTGGTTTGTACTTTGTATACAGGATAACTACTGTAGCCACAGCATATCATATATTACTTATCCAACGATATTAATCACATAAACGATCTCTGTAAATATATAAATATTACGTGTAAAATAAGTGGGACCTCTTGTACAGTATGTCTAAATTAGTCAATATATGAAACACTTAATACACAGTATCAGCTTTAAACACCAAGAAAACTACTATATGATAGCTGTTCATTGAGACTAAAAGGGTTGTAAGGTTTTCAGTGTGTCAATCCACTTTGTTTCACGCTGCAGGAGTATATTATCCCTATTACCCCCTCTTTTACATGTGGGGGACCCAATCGATCATTTTATACCTTAACGCGGATATATTGTGATAGAAATCACGAAAATGCCTCGCTACTGGTAAATCATTCATTTTAGATTTACTGGTACTAGTTTCAGAGGAATCAAGAGCTTTCCTGATACTAGACCTGTGTGCCGCCATCCTCTCTTTAAAGCTACGTATAGTTTTACCTACATACATCAGGCCACAGGGGCACCTAATGTAGTAGACAACATGAGTGGTGGAGCAGGTTAACGGGTATCTAATTTTATATCTTTTCCCAGAACGTGGATGAGCAAACGATGCTCCTGTCTCCAGATATTGGCAAGTGGTACAATTAATGCACTTAAAGTTTCCTGGTTTTCTCATCAGGAAATGAGTCACAGGATTTTTAATAAATCCAGTAATGTCATTGTGTACTACAGCATCCTTTATATTGCGACCTCTGCGATAGCCAGGCATCACCGATTTATTAAGTAGGCCTGGCAAAGATGGATCCGTATTAACTATAGGCCAATATTTCCTGGCTGCCGTCATAAATTGCTCAGAGTTCGCAGTATATTGCTGAGGCCAGATCATTTTGGTTTGTACTGTGGGGGTTCTGTTATACTTCAGGACATAGTCCTTAGAAACTGCTAATGCTTTATCCCTGGCGTCCCTAAGTATTTTGGGAGAATATCCCCGCATTAAAAATTTGTTTAACATGAGATCAATTTGTGTTGCCGCATCTTAACGATTAGAACAGCTGTGTATAATGCGCAGAAATTGTGAATACGGTAAACCTCATTTTAATGAGGGAGGGTGGTGACTACCTGCATGGAGGTAAGTGTTCCTATCAACTGATTTATGGAAAACACTCGTAACAATTTGTTGTTCAACAATAGAAACCGAAATATCCAGAAAGTGGATATTAACTTCGCTGAATTCATAAGTAAACTTGATATTATCATCCCACTGATTTAAATCTTGTAAGAATTTAATTAAATCCTGTTTAGGACCACCCCAAAACATGCAGATGTCATCTATATACCGGCAATAAAATGTAATGTTTTGCGACAATTGGGAATTAGAAAAAAACAGATCATTTTCCACAGTGAACATAAAAATATTCGCAAAGCTGGGGGCCACACAAGAACCCATTGCACACCTGAGTAACTGGATGTACAATGAGCCATCAAATGTAAAGTAATTTATTTTAAGGGTTAATTTCATCAGAACCAGGAACAATCAAGATCAGGAGCCTTGTAATGCACATTATTCGTTAAAAAACGTCTAAGTGATTGCAGACCTCTCTGGTGTGGTATGTTAGTATATAAACTCACTACATCTATAGTGCACATAATGGTATTGGCATTGACTGGATTTAGATCCTGTAATTTCAAAATAAATGAGGTAGTGTCTTGTAAGAAGCTTTTTACAGCCTGTACCACTGGATGGAGATAGAAATCCAGAAATTGAGACACAGCATAAAACAAGGAATCCCGGGCCGCAATAATAGGCCTACCGGGAGGTTTTTGGGGATCCGTATGTAATTTAGGGATCACATAAAAGACTGGGATTTTAGGCCAGTCACAACTCAAGGAATCCCTAGTTTTTTTTTTTTTATCATTGAGACCCTGTTCCATTGCTGTGTTCAAAACTTCATTCAATTCATGTTGAAAACTTAATGTGGAGTCACTGTCTAATCATTTATAAACTGTATTATCCGACAATTATCGGATTGTTTCAGACCTTTAATCACTTAGATTTTGGACAACTAGTCCCCCTCCTTTGTCCGCTACCCTAATGACTATATCTTGGTATGAACCCAGCGCGGAAAGTGCTTTACGTTCAGCTATAGAAAGATTGTTCTGTCTGACCTTAATGTTACTACATTTGGTCACCTCACTTTCCATGCGCTGTGTGAACACCTTGATAGCCATATTAGAGATGGGGGGATCAAAACTAGACTTTTTTTAAAAAGCAGGTGTCATAACATTTTGATTGTTGGTATCACCAAAATGATCACCTAAGCTGTAGCTGACGGTTGAATTTATACAAATCGCCACTACTACCAAAAGCGTCAAAGCCATTAGTTGGAACAAATGTAAGGCCCTTGTTCAGGACAGATAACTCATGTTCAGTAAGAATCCTGTTTGATAAATTAAATACTAAGTTCTCTTTCTGTATTGTCTTTTTCCTTTCATGGGCACACTGGCATCCCCGTCTGGTGGTACCCCATTGGGTTTGTCGGCTTTTGCTCTGGTGGTAACCCCTAAAGGGGGCTTTTGTGAGGAGGACCGTCCACTGTTTCCAGCACATTCTTGATCACTGTTGGTAGAATTTCCACCACTAGAAATTTCTGGATTCCTAAAAGGATGTCTTTGGAACCTGCGGCGTCTGGGATTATCCCCAATAGGGGTTCTCAGATTGACCCAAATGTATACCTTTTGCTCAGAATAGTCCTTTTGAACAGTCACCAATTTAGCTTTTTTGAACTTAATAAGCTCAATGCAATATTTATCAATTTGTTCGTTCAATTTTTGTACCCACGGGGTCGAGATGTCTGCTTGTAATTTATCAAGATGTTTTAATTCAACTTCACTGATCATAGACCATGTTTTAACCAGTTCTTGCTTCCTCTATAACAAGAAGAATAAGGTCAAAGGAACACTTGTTCAATATTGCCGCCCACTTGCGGCAAAATTCAGGATTATATCTCCCTATAGTAGGGATGTCATGTCCCACGATATATGTGTTTCATGTGTTGTCATGTTTTTATTGCAGAGCTTTGCATTTTGTTAAAATTTGTCCCTCCTGATTTGCTGTAGCCAGGTTCTGATGTCATTAGTCCTGCCCTCATCCTGTCCTCAGCTCTGTGTGTGTCTGCCATTTTAGATTCTAACCAGCTCTGGTAAATCATCATCTTTTCACCTACTGCTGTTTTGTGCATAACTACAAGAATATCAGCTTGAAATAAACCCTCATCTGGATTCTTCACACATGCCTCTGAGTTGAGTTGACACTATCTGATAAGGTCTCTAGGTGTGAGTACTGGTTAATGTAGACATATACCTAGAGTAACTGTCTGAAGAACACTACACTTACAGCCTAGTTATTGAGTCAGAATAATGAAAAGATGGTTGATAAAAACTACCAGTAAGCCAGTTGCAGCTTCTGCAGATACAAATACATAACAAACTTGCCTGTAGTGTAACAGGAAATCAGTTTTTGCAGCTATAGCACAGCTCATTCTAGCATAACCAGCTACAAACTTACTCTAGCTTTATTCAGATCCATTTTCCTGTGTACTATCATGGCTGAAGGAAATACAGTTCCGGCTATTCAGGATGAGCAATGTCTACAATCAGAACAAGGAGAAGTTATGGATCTCAACCTGCAGTCTAAACGCCCTGCTAAGCCTACATGGAAGGTAAAAGAGAATCTTGAAGGTAGGAAACATGAGCTTTCTTCCACTGTTCTAAACTTATGGCAAAAATTGCAAAGTCATATGTCCACCATTTCTCAGCCTGTTTGTGATGTGTCACCGCTAGAGGGCGCACTAGGACAGCTTTGTTCAGTATATGAACTTTATAAAGTGTCAAGTAAGGAATATATAAGCATCTTGAAGAAACTCAATAGCCAGGATTCTTTAGAAGAACTGCAAAACTTTAATCTTCTTAATTTGGATCGAGACAGTCTATTGCGTGAAGTTAAGTCTAAGACAGCAGCCAGAATTGCACAATTATTGGAAACATCATCACTCATTTCTGTGTCCACCAGGCGTTCAAAACGATCATCTAAGTCACGAAGCTCAAAATATTCCATGCTCAGCGAACAACTTATAAATGCACGTGCAGAAGCAGAAACTGCTAAAATACAAGCCGATTTTGCACAACGGAAAGCAGAAATGGAATCTAAAGCAGCACGTGAAAGAGCAGAAATGGAATCTAAAGCAGCACGTGAAAGAGCAGAAATGGAATCTAGAGCAGCACAAGAAAGAGCAGAAATGGAATCTAAAGCAGCATGTGAAAGAGCAGAAATGGAAGCTCTAGAGCATAGATTCTCAAACTCGGTCCTCAGGACCCCACACAGTGCATGTTTTGCAGGTAACCCAGTAGGTGCACAGGTGTATTAATTACTCACTGACACATTTTAAAAGGTCCACAGGTGGAGTTAATTATTTCACTTGCGATTCTGTGAGGAGACCTGCAAAACATGCACTGTGGGGGGTCCCGAGGACCGAGTTTGAGAACCTGTGCTCTAGAGAAACAATGTGAGTATGCCACAGCAATGGTACGGTTAAAGGTTTTGGAACAAGCTAGCCGTGGAAGTGAAAGGGACAGCATCAGTTCAAGTGAAGTGGATGTGGAGGATCCTCTTAAGCGCACAAGAGACTACGTCCTAAGTCAAAACAGTGAACCCCTGATTGCTGCAAACATTCCTGACTGTGCGGACATCCTTCCAGGGGACATCCTTCCAGAACAAAAAGACTCCAATCCCTATGCAACACGCCACATCCAAGGCCAGTACAATGCACAATCACTTGGTCATCCTGACCCATTTTCACACACCACAGTGCACCAAGGCCTAACACCTCAACAAACTCAATATACAAATGCCTGGTCACAACCCAATATGCCAGTAAGTCACCAAATCCCTGGCAACCACACAGTTCCACATGCAGCGAGACCTACAGACTTTAAACCAGCTCTTAGGCTGAATGCCTATGTCTCTTACCCAGAACACCACAAATAATATGAACAGCACTACACACCCAGCAATTCTTTGGCCAAAGTCAAAGAAAACAGACATGTCAGACTTTGCAAGATTCATGGTTCGTCGTGAACTTATTAAGACCAGCCTCACTAGGTTTGATGACCAGCCTGAGAACTACAGAGGTTGGAAATGTGCCTTCAGATCCACAACTAATAACCTTGGTATTACTGCTGCTGAAGAACTAGATCTGCTGATCACGTGGCTGGGCCCACAGTCTACAGAACGTGTCAAGAGACTCAGATCCGTCCACATTGATAATCCTGCGGCAGGCCTCATTGCTGCTTGGGAAAGGTTAGAACGAAGCTTTGGAAGTCCTGAAGCCATAAAGAATGCTCTGTTCAAACGGCTACGGGATTTTCCAAAAATATCCGGCAAGGACAATGAGAAATTCCAAGAGCTCAGTGACCTACTCTTTGAACTACAGCTGGCCAAAATGGACACTCACTTACCTGGCCTCAGTTACCTGGACACAGCTCATGGGGTAAACCCAATAGTTTCCAAGCTGCCATACGGTATTCAAGATAGGTGGACTACACTTGGGTCAAGATATAAAAGAGAAAATCGAGTCTCCTTTCCCCCCTTTTCTTACTTCTGTGAGTTTGTCAAGAACATTGCGGAATCCAAGAATGACCCAAGCTTCTCCTACAGTGAGTCAAGTCATCCTGGTTCACCTACCCCCAAGTTTGACAGCCCACGCTCTAACTACAAGAACCACAGAGGTCCAGTATCAGTGAAAAAGACTGAAATCCTTCCCACACCAGCATCAGCTCCTGTCAAGAGCAACCAAGGTGATAGGATCGAAAACCCCAACCACATGTGTCCCATTCATAAGAAGCCACATCCCCTCAAGAAATGCATCGGTTTCAGAAAGAAAGCCCTCCAGGAACGCAAGAAACTTCTAAAGAATGTTGGGGTATGTTTCAGATGTTGAGCTTCTACTGAATATCTTGCTAAGGACTGTAAAACTGCTATTAAGTGCATAGAGTGCGGGTGTGAGGACCACGTGCAGGCACTGCACCCATCTCAACCCAATACTACACTCTCTGCACATTTCCCCTCTGTATCAAGGCATGGTGGGGAGAATGCAGATCAAACAGCAAGTCCTACTATTGTATCTTCTTCATGCACTAAAGTCTGTATGGAAGATCTCTGGGACAAGTCTTGTGCAAAGATATGTCTAGTCCAAGTATACTCCAAGGGACAAGCCGATTTTGCACAACGGAAAGCAGAAATGGAATCGAAAGCAGCACGTGAAAGAGCAGAAATAGAATCTAAAGCAGCACGTGAAAGAGCAGAAATGGAATCTAGAGCAGCACGTGAAAGAGCAGAAATGGAATCTAAAGCAGCACGTGAAAGAGCAGAAATGGTGTGCTGCCCTAGGGTGGTCGGGCCTGAGCCAACTTTGTGGGGTCCAAGCCCTGGACTTATGCTTAGTTAAGGACCTACAGTAATAGAGCAGCCGTGAAGTGGCCTGGAGGCTTATCATATCTTTTGCAAAACATATGTAACGAAGAGCTCTACATTTTCTATTATTACATAGTATATAGTTCTTCTTACTTACAGCCAGCAGAGTGCGTGGGAAAAATCCCTTTTGTTTTTCTTGTCTAGAGTAACCCCCTCCCGCAGCACCTGAGGATTGTTACCAGCTTGATTAGAGCAGTTTGCTACTATTTATTGTACCCCAAGTGACAACCAGAAAAGACTCTAAGGGTGTACACCATCTTGGATGCCCAGAGCAACCAATCACTCGCAAGATCAGAACTCTTTGATCTGTTAAACTTAAAGGGAGATGCTTACCCTTACACCTTTGGTACCTGTAGTGGAATTACAGAGGAATCTGGAAGAAGAGCCAGTGGACTGGTTGTAGCTTCTCTCAAGGACAATCTTGAGATACCCTTACCCACACTTTGTGAATGTAATGAGATACCATCCAATGAAGAGGAGATTCCTACGCCAGAGGCCGCTCTTCATCACACTCACCTAAGGCCTATAGTATATCCAATGAAAAACCAACCCTTGACAAAAATGCAAAGATCTTACTTCTGCTTGGTAAAGACATTCTCAGGGTACATAAAGTACGTCAACACATCAATGGACCAAATGATGCTCCATTTGCCCAACGTCTTGATCTAGGCTGGGTTAGACAAGATAGACAAGATGAAGACGCCTACCAAGATTTCCTCATTCAAGACAAACATCTTGCTTAATGGTCGCAGCACCTGTTTTCAGCCATGCTCACATCATTACTGGGTGAAAGAGAAGCTGGGCAGCAGTAATTCGCAGCATAGCCATCAAGATAACATGAACATGGTCCTGTTTTGGGACGACAGTCTCGGATCGACAGTGTTCAATTCAACAAGTGAGGACAACAAGTTAGCATCTGCGAGAGAAGATAAAGAATTTCTCAAGATAATGGACAAAGATTTCACTCAAGACGATTCCAACAGCTGGGTAGCACCTTTACCCTTCCGCTTTCCAAGAGTTAAACTACCAAACAATCTACAGCAAGCAGTTGCTAGATTTTCCTCTTTAAAACGAACTCTAAAGAGGAAACCAGAGATGGAAAAACATTTTGTGGATTTCATGCAAAACATATTTGACAGAGATCACGCAGAACCTGCACCACCAGTAAAGGAAGGAGAAGAATGCTGGTACCTTCCATCCTTTGGCGTGTATCACCCACGGAAACCCAATCAGATTAGAGTGGTTTTTGATTCCAGCGCTCAGTATGATGACGTCTCCCTCAACAATCTGCTCCTTACTGGGCCAAACCTAAACAACAGCCTCATAGGAGTGCTAATTCGCTTTAGAGAAGATCCTGTGGCAGTAGTAGCTGACATCCAGCAAATGTTCCATTGCTTCATAGTCAGGGAAGACAATCGGAACTACCTGAGGTTCCTGTGGTACAAAGACAACAACGTCAATAATGAAGTCATAGATTACCGGATGAAGGTACATGTATTTGGCAACAGCCCTTCTCCTGCTGTAGCAATCTATGGACTCAGGAGAACAGCCCAGGAAGGTGAGAAGGACTATGGATCTGATGCTCGTCATTTTGTTGAAAAGAACTTCTATGTTGATGACGTACTTAAATCCCTACCCACAAGTGAAGAGGCAATTGATCTCCTCACCAGAACACAAGAAATGCTTTCTGTAGCAAACCTCAGGCTCCACCTGATTATCTCCAACAGCCAGAAAGTAATGGAAGCATTTCCTTCTGATGATCATGCCACCAACTTGAAAGATCTTAATCTTGGTTCTGATGTTCCTCCCATACAACGCAGCCTAGGCTTGCTCTGGGACATTAAACAAGACATATTTACATTCCAAGTATCAGGCTATGACAAACCTTTCACCAAACGAGGAGTTTTATCTGTCATAAACAGTATATATGATCCTCTTGGATTTGTAGCTCCAGTCACCATTCATGGCAAGATGTTGCTGAGACAGTTAACCAAGGTGAACTTAGACTGGGACACTCCATTACCTATTGAGCAACAACAAAGGTGGGAGACGTGGAAGAAGTCGTTGAAGATATTAGAACAACTCCAAATACCACGTTGTTACACTCCCAGCTCCCTTTCAGCTGCCACCAGGAGAGAAATCCACATTTTCTCAGATGCATCGATGGAAGCCATAGCCGCAGTAGTCTACCTGAGGATCTTTGAAACCAACAACAATCTACACTGTGGATTTGTCCTGGGTAAAGCCAAATTAACCCCAAAACCTGCACACTCTGTACCAAGACTCGAGCTTTGTGCAGTTGTGCTAGCAGTAGAAATTGCTGAAGTTATAAAGGATGAACTGGACGTTCCAATTGATTCATTTGCATTCTACACAGATAGCAAAGTTGTGCTTAGTTATATACACAACCAAACAAAATAATTCTATGTATACGTCAGCAACAGAGTAGAACGCATCAGAAGTTTCTCCACTCCTGAGCATTGGCATCACATCACCACTAGCCTTAATCCAGCTGATCGTGGAACAAGACCTTCACCAGCACCCAACCTTTGTGACATGTGGTTGTCACCTCCAAGATTCTTATATGATGATCCCTGCTTACCTCCTACCAATACCAACTATGGGCTGGTCGATCCCGAGTC